>NW_026880425.1:0-308179 GCF_032173495.1 Musca vetustissima
ATTCTCAAATGGAATTATGGGTCTATCTCGTTTCCTTTTACCTGTTACAAACATATGCACAAAGACATAATACCCTGTACCACAGTGTGGCGAAAAAAAATCATCGTGCTATAATTTAATTACTATACTCGTCAGGGGCTCCCATACTCACAAGGAAATTTCACTATGCAAATCTGAACCGATTTCACAAGAAGTTTTCAACGAATATTTCCTGGTTATGTGAAATGACTCATTTAATAGCTACTGCACCTTATTGTGGAGGGTATAATAAAACAGATATTCCCCTCACACTAATGGATATACGAAACAACCTGTAATAATGTGCCGCACGTATCAAATATCTTTCAAGTCACAAAGAGCACATAAATATGTTTTTAAATAACTTAAAACCTTTTCGAAAAAAGAGTTCAAGGGCAAAGATTTTCCCAGAACGAAAACAAACACAAATTCCAAGAATACAAAACTATGCTCTACTTTTTGCCCTCACACCTTTGTAATATCCTGCCACAAAGACAATTCTTCTATAACATCGTTATTTTTTACCACACAATATAAATTATGGGGGCAATTTCTACAAGTAATCTTTTTTGGATTTCCATTTTAAAAAGCTAAACAAATATCCAATTCAAATTCAAGTCACGTTTTTACTCCCTTTTTATTTCCACGAAATCAGACCTCAATTCAGTTCCCTCAGATAGAGCGAGAGAAAGAGAGGGGGTGACAGCAAACACATCATCATCATTGACAGCACAACGTCTATTGTATAACATTAGTTATATCATCAATAGAGAAGAGGAAATCTATTTGTGAATAAAATTGAAATCAAAATGGAAAACTGTTTTATAATGGCACAAAATTAAGTCAATTTGTAAATGTTAAATTAGGCAGATGAAATTGAAAAACCAAAAACAACTTTCAATTAATGTGCTACGTTTTCCTTGTTTTCTCCCCGCGTTTTTCTCCGAAAATATAGATTTGCCACGTGATGGACCGCACATAAAAGGCCAACAATTTCAATATCAAATTGGTGAAATATTAAATTTAAATTGCTCATCGGGAAAATCACATCCAGCATCACATTTACAATGGTTCATCAATGACCAGCCGGTAAGTGGTTTTTATTTACACACATACATATTTATATAAAATATTTATATAATATATAATTTCATATGAATGCTATTTTATAAAATTAAGTGGATTTGTGCTATTATTTTTGAAAAATAATTTTGGAAGATATATGCCAACAAAATAAATTTAATTGTAAAAATAAACAAATATATATTGGACATAATCAGTACACTATTATTATGATGCCATAAAAATGTTACAAGGGATACTCTAATATTACAAGGGATACTCTAAAAATATAAGTACCAAATTTTCTATAAGTACGAATTTTCTAAACTACCTCAATCGGACACTCCAACAGTAATTTTAATTCCAAAATTCTGGAGTACAGCTCTATTCGTTCACACAAAATCAAGTTGTACCAAATATAGTACTATTTAGTACACATAAGTACTATACTTCCATATCTCAATTCTACACTACAACAGCAACAACTATTCCAAATTCTAGGTTTTCAGATCTCTCGATTCACCCAAATCCAATTTGTAAAAAATCTAGTGCCGTTTAGTACATTTAGTACACACAAATGCGAACTGCAAAACCTTTCGTTATAGCTCAATCATCAACAGTGATCTTAATTCCAAATTTCAGGCTTTCAGATATATTCGTCCAATCCAAATTGTATTAAATTTTGTACGATTTAGTACTTTTCGCAACCATACATACGAATTCAGAATATAATTTTTGTCATCTTTCACACAAAAGTCTGGTTCCATAAATATTGACCGATCTTTATAAAAACCAACAAGGTTCTTCTTTGGCCTGATCCTCTTCTCCATTCAATTTTTTATGTTCAGGTCATAATTGTGGCCTCCAGAGCGACCAGAAAAATAGACAAAAATAAAGTATTTGATCAATTCCATCCCCTAAATATTAACCGATCATTACCAAAAACAATAGGGATATTCTTTAGCCAGAACCTTTCTTATATACAAAAATTCCTGGTGGCCTTTATCGTGTTTACAAATTATAATGGACAGACGGGCGGACACACATGTCTAGATCGAGTCAGCAAGTCAAGATATGACGATCGGAATATCAAAAGGTGCTAGGACCAATATTTTGCGGGGTTACAAAATCTTGGGGCCACACAAAGCTATAATACGCTGACAACATATTTGTAGTGGAGGTACCAGAGAAAATGGATTCTTAGGGCTTGATTTCGGGATCGATCTAGGCTTACAAATTTTAAACTTTTGGTGGATGTTCCATAAGGGTGCATTTATAGACTGCATTTCCTGATGTGATCCGGATTTGATCAAAATATTATTTTGTGCTAAGTTCGAATAAAATCGGATATTCAATTTGATTCTCATGAGATTGTACAAATTTCAAACATTTTGACACTTTAGTACTAATGGGTGTATACTTAAATTCCTCAAATCTTGTGTAAAAAATACCTGAAATAAGCCAGGTCTCATATATATATGCGCTGTAAATTTTTCTTCTCAGAGAAATGCTAAATCAATGTTTGTCGAATTGTAGAGAATATCCCTGGCTTTCAGGCATCCATAGAAAACGGTAAATCAAATCCAAGGTTTTTATACCCTACTCAACTATGTTGTCAGGGTATTATAGCTTTGTGCAGCCCCAAAAGTTTGTAACGCCGCGAAATATTGGACCTAGACCCACCTTTAAGTATACCGATCGTCATATCTCGACTAGCTGAGTCAATCTAGACATGTGTGTCCGTCCGTCCGTCTGTCCATTATAATTTGTAAACACGATACAGGCCACATTTATGGACCAATCTTCACGAAATTTTGCATGTAGGGTGGTTAATATAAGGGGATGAAATGGACCAAATACTAAATTTTTATCGGTTTTTGTGGTCGCTCCAGAGGCCGCAATAATGGTCTGAACATCGTGAAATTTTGCATGGAGAAGGGGATCGGGCCAAAAAATAAGCATGCCTGTTTTGATAAAGATCGGTTAATATTTATCGGTTTAAGTGGACCCTGACTTTTGTGTGAAAAATTACAAAATTTGTACTCTATAGTGTATATATTTACCCCTGAAGGACATAGACCCGAGATGTTGATATTATATCCAAGAGGAGTGGTTGACCTTTAAGTAATACCAATTATATTGTTGCATGTGCTCGGATGTGGGAGTTACACCTAAATATTTGCAGGTATTCGTATATTATTTAATAACCCATAATCACTCTAGAGAGCGGAACTATAGCGCTGATCGCTTTGAAATGTTCCATGAGGTTCCAGTTATGGTCAAGGACAACGCCTATAATTTTCAGTGATGATCAGATAAAAAATTTTGGTGAAGTGGACCGAAAACTTATTTTTTGTGTTATTTTCGAGTCGATTTATAGACCACAAATTTAAGCCGAACATCACAACACCACAAATTTAAGCCGAACATCACAACACCTTCACCGTGGGTTGAAGGGAATCTGGACAATAGCTGTACTGAATACTCGTAATATTCGGAAAATATGTCAGTTTAAGGAAGAGGTGCTGTTTACCTCTAATCGGGCAAGAGGGTGCAAATATCACGAAATATTGCCCTGGCTCGGAATAAACATATGCAGAAAATTTGAGTTCCGTGGTAGTTGTGTAGGGTATCGTTTGGTCGGCCCCGTCCGACTATACTGCTCCGCCCACTGGTTTAAGGATTGGATTACTTTAAGGAATATTTTGGGTATGGATTTTGATTTACACATTCATAAGTTAAAACTGACTCTAGACAGAATTATGATTTTGATCACAATTCGAAGCATTATTGTCATACGGTAATCAAAATTTTTTTCAGCTATTGAAGAATGCAGGAAACCAGATACCTTCCAGGTAATCTGGTTCCCTGCAGACAGTAGCAGCACGTAATGCGATGGGGAAATATCGGGAAAATAGGGGAGATGAGAATTTTATTTTCAGAAAAAAGAAGAAAGAACAAGAAAAACGTGAGCGTGAGCAAATCGAGATGTAGAGAAGTCAGAATGAAGTCCGGAAATTTTACCAACGAGCAAATATGAAGAAGGAATCCTGGTGACAGACACAGACAGATGTGTTGGGGATCTGGAAGGATCATTTTGAAAAGCTTCTGGTATCAAATAGTGGCGGTGAGGAAGATTCTCCAGAAATAATAAAAAATGACGGTATAGAGTGTATACCACCTAGCCAAGATGAGGTTAGAATATCAATTAATCCGCTGAAGAGTAATAAAGCACCAGGGTTACCAGCCGAACTATTCAATACTGGTGGTCAGAGTGCTGTATGAAGGACTGAAGCCACCGGTCAATGACATTTTTGGACCAATGCGGCTTCAGACCTGGCAAATCCTTCATTGACTCTGCGGGAAAATCCTGGAAAAGACCCACAAAAAACACATCGACACATTCCACCTATTCGTCGGCTAAAAAGCTACATATGACTGTCCTATCCGTTCAGAGGTGTTCAAAATCGTGTCTGTGTTCGGGATTATTTTAACTTGCACAAGGTCAGCAGTTAAAGTCGGAAAGGCCCTATCGTAGCCCTTCAATATCTAAAGAGGATTCAGAAAAGGTGACAGTTTTTCGTGTGATCGTTTTAACATCCTGCTGGAAGAGGTCATACAAGACGAAAAGGTGAACATAAATGACACTCTGTGCACAGTGCTGCCAGTTAAATTTCATGAAAAATCGTCAATTTTTCAGAAAAAAATCGGGATAATCGGCATTTGTATTTTTAAAAATCGGCAAAAAATCGGCAGCATATAATTTATAAATAAATTCATATTTTTTGGTTTATAACAAATCAATATTGTTTATTACATTTAAAAAATTCAATTCTGTATAAAAAAAGATTCATTTTTCTACAAAAAATGTAGATTTTTTTTAATATAGTAATTATTATGTACACTAGTGAGATCTTTCTTTCGTGTGCGCACTTTTTATTCGTTTATTTTTAATTTTGCCTTATTCCATGTAAAATGTAAACTAGACAGAGTACAATGCTGACAAAAAATGCAGATATCTAAGCCATTGAAAACGGCTGCGGCGAGTCGCCGATATTTATAATGATTTAAAGCTGCCAATTTTATATGTTTGTATGGTAACGCCGTATTAAATTAAAAAGTTAGACAATTTTTGTCGATTGTTGAAATATCGGCAATTCTGAGTCAAAAATCGGAAAATCGGCATTTTCCATTTTTAGAGTGAAAAATCGTCAAAATGCCGATAAATCGGCAAATATGGCAGCCCTGTCTGTGCACCAAACAGAGTATGTTACTCGCCTACGCCGATGACATCGATATAATGGGTCGAAGATTGCGAGAGGTAGCAGCCACCTTTGAACAAATTGAGAAGGAGTCTGCCAAAGTGGACCTAGCAGTAAGTGGCGAAAAGACCAAGTTGATGGTATCAACTGGCTAGACGTCCAGTAGACACGGACCAATTGTGGAAGGTGAGAACTACAGCTTCGAGGTAGTCAAAGATTTTATATTCCGTGGTATCGTTGTAGATAAACCTAATGATACCAGTTTTGAAATTTGTAGAAGAAAAGTGTTGGCCAACAGATGCTACTATGGTCTAAGTAAGCAGTTTAGAAACATGGCCACGTCCCGCCAGACCAAACTCAAAATCTACAAGACGCTGATACTACCTGTGCTGATATATGGATCTGAAGCATGGGTACTTGCGCAAGAAGATGAGGCAGTTCTTGAAGTGTTTGAGAGAAAAATTCTCCGAAATATACCATAAGGAATGTACAAAAGTAGTACATCCTTATGGTACCTTACAAAGCGAACAGATTATTCGTTTTGGTCTGTTTATTGTTGTACAAATGTACAAATCTAGATTAAATCGGAAGATGGGATTTATAGGACAAATTCTCCTGGTACCACACCACTGATCAACTCTTTAATAAAAAAAGAACATATGCATTGGATGAAGCCAATAAAGAATAATCTTTGCAGACCCTAATTTTTATACGAACAATGTTTTTTATGCAATTATTGGCTGTGAAATTGGAAAATTACTTATAGGGATGAAATTCCTTGACGAGTACATAAAACCCAAAGCTGCGTTTTTATTGAATATTTGAGGATGAAAGAATATCGTATTGTGGTATTTATATTATGGTTGAAGAAAATAAGGACAAAAAATATTTCTCATTTAAAGGGAAAAAATTTGGAACCGATTGGGTTATTAGTATTTGAGTTATCGTGCCCGCCATTCGCAAAAAATGTTTAGAGAAAAACGCGTTTAAAGTTTGAGAAGCCTTTCAGCCGTCACTTGATGCTGACACAATAAATCGGATATATCTTCAGGAGTTCTTGAGATTTTCACTTGAAATTTTGTAGAGACATTCTTTAATCAGTGTAGATTCGAATTATATCAACAAAAATGTTGACCCCGAGAATGGGGGGTCCCCTTAACTGAAGACATGCAATCTCAAGAATAACCTACAATAGCCTTAAACAAAGTTATAAATCCTTTTCTTCATGGACTTGCAAGTTACCAGCAAAAATCATCACGCCATAGGTTAAGTCATTGAATTCTGACCATTGTGCTTCTGGGTTCTTAATATGTTCACCAAGGGATTTCTTTCCGATTCGGTTGAATTGATGCAAATGTCCCGCCGATGGCCATATAAGATAAATTGAGTAACATTTATAAATGTTTTGATTGTTACGTTATTGAATATTGTATTTAAGATAGACTAGACTATAGATTTTTTGTTAGAGCCTTCTTAACATGACAATTTTTTTCATCAAATATTTGTCACAAAACGACACCATAATTCAAAAATTTGTCTTCCTATAAAACAACTGTAAGGAATAATTTATATTTTCCAGCAATGTGCAACTGTTTAGAATAGTGTTATTGTAATACATGTCCGAAAATCACATGCCATTCTTTCTATGCGACCAATACTACAAAACAGCATCAAGTATTTTTAATATAAGCATATAAATCAAAGGAATACCCAACAACACTAACAACATTTTGATTAAATTGGCTGCTGTGAATTTCGATTTGTTCGCTGTCGCCAGCACACTAGTTATAACTGTAATCGTTGCAAAATTGAACAAATATTTCGGCTGAATTGTTTACATGCAGCTTATGGGCCACCCCGAAAATTTACATAAAACGCGATATTTCACTCTGTGCTCGTTTTCATTTTTAATTTCCGCTAAAACGTCACGTTCAGTTACAGGCAGGCAACTCTTTCTGTTCGGCAAATAATAAATAAAATAAACAAAAGATTGGAAGCAACACAAAGTATTCCGGGGTAATGGAAATGGAGGCCTTATCAGGGAAATGCTATTTCAGAATGTTATGACACTGCCTATGACAAGATTTATTTTCACAAAGTAAACTGCTTTCAAATAGGGCCTCTTTAGAGTTTTCCATATAACACCATGACATGCTGACAATAACCAGGTGGACATATTTTAAATGCAACATTTTTACAAAACAGCCACAACCATCGACAAACAAATACGCGAATGATGATGATAATCACCAACGCCATCATCATCATCATCGTTGCCATCATCGGTTGGCAAATCGATGAATGTTTGCCATTGTCACGAATTTGATTTACCGGCATCATCGTAAATTTATTCTATTTATTTAACATTTATTTATTAGTGTTCTCGTTTTGCACGACTCGATAGTAAATTTATGTTTACATTTAACATTTCTCTTCGATTTAAATTGTGGCCAAATGGGAAAATGTTGTCATGGCACAAGCACATGGCACAACACTGTAGCAGTCATTGAAATTTTTATGGATTTTAAATGAAATTTTAAAACGTGTACATTCGGAAAGGAAATTCTGAACGGGAACAAGTATAGAATTGCTACAAAATCCACGCCGCTAATAGTCATTATAAAAAACCCACGGCCTTATAAGTTCTTGAAAAAATTGTCTCTAAAAAACCACGCCTTGTCTTGGCGCCCTAATAGTCCTTGAAAAAATTGTGTCTAAAAAAACACGCCTTGTCTTGGCGCCCTAATAGTCCTTGAAAAAATTGTCTCTAAAAAACCATGCCTTGTCTTGGCGTCCTAATAGTCCTTGAAAAAATTGTGTCTAAAAAACCACACCTTGGTTTGGCGCCCTAATAGTCCTTGAAAAAATTGTCTCTAAAAAAAACCTTGAAAAACCACGCCTTGCCTTGACGTCCTAATAGTCCTTGAAAAACCACGCTTTGCCCCTGAAAAAATATTCTATAAAAAATCCACGCGTTGGTCCTTTTGAAAAATATTCTTTAAAAAATCCACGCCTTGTGTTGGTCCTTTTGAAAAATATTCTTTAAAAAATCCACGCCTGGTGTTGGTCCTTTTGAAAAATATTCTTTAAAAAATCCACGCCTTGCAATGGTCCTTGAAAAATATTCTTTAAAAAATCCACGCCTTGCAGTGGTCTTTTTGAAAAATATTCTTTAAAAAATCCACGCCTTGCAGTGGTCCTTTTGAAAAATATTCTTTAAAAAATCCACGCCTTGTGTTGGTCCTTTTGAAAAATATTCTTTAAAAAATCCACGCCTTGTGTTGGTCCTTTTGAAAAATATTCTTTAAAAAATCCACGCCTTGTGTTGGTCCTTTTGAAAAATATTCTTTAAAAAATCCACGCCTTGCAATGGTCCTTTTGAAAAATATTCTTTAAAAAATCCACGCCTTGTAAGGTCTTTTTGAAAAATATTCTTTAAAAAATCCACGCCTTGCAGTGGTCCTTTTGAAAAATATTCTTTAAAAAATCCACGCCTTGCAGTGGTCCTTGAAAAAATATTCTTTAAAAAATCCACGCCTTGCAATGGTCCTTGAAAACATATTCTTTACAAAATCCACGCCTTGTGTTGGTCCTTTTGAAAAATATTCTTTAAAAAATCCACGCCTTGTGTTGGTCCTTTTGAAAAATATTCTTTAAAAAAATCCACGCCTTGTGTTGGTCCTTTTGAAAAATATTCTTTAAAAAATCCACGCCTTGTGTTGGTCCTTTTGAAAAATATTTTTTTTAAAAATCCACGCCTTGTGTTGGTCCTTTTAAAAAATATTCTTTAAAAAATCCACGCCTTGCAATGGTCCTTGAAAAAATATTCTTTAAAAAATCCACGCCTTGTGTTGGTCCTTTTGAAAAATATTCTTTAAAAAATCCACGCCTTGCAGTGGTCCTTGAAAAAATATTCTTTAAAAAATCCACGCCTTGCAGTGGTCCTTGAAATAATATTCTTTAAAAAATCCACGCCTTGCAATGGTCCAAATCCACGCCTTGTGTTGGTCCTTTTTAAAAATTATCTTTAAAAAATCCACGCCTTGCAGTGGTCCTTGAAATAATATTCTTTAAAAAATCCACGCCTTGCAATGGTCCAAATCCACGCCTTGTGTTGGTCCTTTTTAAAAATTATCTTTTAAAAAATCCACGCCTTGCAATGGTCCTTGAAAACATATTCTTTACAAAATCCACGCCTTGCAATGGTTCTTTAAAAAAATATTCTTTAAAAAATCCACGCCTTGTATTGGTCCTTTTGAAAAAATATTCTTTAAAAAATCCACGCCTTGTATTGGTACTTTTGAAAAAATATTCTGTAAAAAATCCACGCCTTGTATTGGTCCTTTTGAAAAAATATTCTTTAAAAAATCCACGCCTTGTATTGGTCCTTTTGAAAAAATATTCTTTAAAAAATCCACGCCTTGTATTGGTCCTTTTGAAAAAATATTCTTTAAAAAATCCACGCCTTGTATTGGTCCTTTTGAAAAAATATTCTTTAAAAAATCCACGCCTTGTATTGGTCCTTTTGAAAAAATATTCTTTAAAAAATCCACGCCTTGTATTGGTCCTTTTGAAAAATGTTCTTTAACAAATCCACGCCTTGTATTTGTCCTTTTGAAAAATATTCTTTAAAAAATCCACGCCTTGTGTTGGTCCTTTTGAAAAATATTCTTTAAAAAATCCACGCCTTGTGTTGGTCCTTTTGAAAAATATTCTTTAAAAAATCCACGCCTTGTGTTGGTCCTTTTGAAAAATATTCTTTAAAAAATCCACGCCTTGTGTTGGTCCTTTTGAAAAATATTCTTTAAAAAATACGCCTTGTGTTGGTCCTTTTGAAAAATATTCTTTAACAAATCCACGTCTTTTGATGGCACTTGAAAGAATCAATAAAAAATCCACGCCTTATAGAGGAAAGATCCTCAAAAAGTATTCTTGAAAATCTATGTTCTGCATTGTAGTCCCTGTGGTTTTGTATCATATATACTAAACGCCAGACAATTTTGGAGAGTTATTGACATGGAAATGATTTCTAAATTTATTTTCCCATTCCAAAAATAACATCCAAAGCATATGTATGCAATTTTTGGCAATTTTATTTCATATATGAATGAACACAAAAGTTCGTTACCCAGACTACTACCATTTACCCTGCTTTGATTACCGAACAAAATACAAAAAAAAATAAATTGTCTATTACTGGTATGCATTCAACTTTGTCTACTCGATGGCAAACTTTTGGCATGTCAAAAGTCAAATGTTCATAGACGACAAGTGATTTTTGTTTCATTTTTTTTTTTCAAATAAAAATCACATTAAACAGTTTCCTTCCGGTGACACAAAAATGCTATGGCTAGACCATTAATTAGATTCACAAAAAGTTGCCAAAGACTTTAAAATCCTTTTGTACCTCAAAATTTAAGACACAAAGGACATTTGAAAATGAAAAATTTGTTTTGTATTTTCCTAAGTCTTTGATGTTAGTTTGGGGTCATCGTCACGTTTGCAGCGTAAGGTTCGTTGAAATGGTATATAGCTAATGGAATATGTGGAGCAGCATATCAAAGCCAATAGTCGCTCTTGTGTTGTTTTATTTATTGCAAAGGAATTGTGACCTAACAAAGTGCCTAAACACCGAAACACCCTCCAACGCCAATTTTG
Organism: Musca vetustissima; assembly: GCF_032173495.1. Lineage (NCBI taxonomy): Eukaryota > Metazoa > Arthropoda > Insecta > Diptera > Muscidae > Musca > Musca vetustissima. The sequence continues at coordinate 11,001 of NW_026880425.1, forward strand.
TTGTGTGGTGTCGAGTGGGTTCTACAACCGCAACATGCGAACAACTTGTGACAACTTTATGAAAATGAGCAATGATATGAAAGAAACACGGTTGTAAATCAAAATGTGCAACTGACATGCAATGCACCCTGCCGTCGAACTATAAAAATAATAAACAACACAAACAACGTGGAAAAAACACTTCATAATTCATATGCTTAGGAGGGCCAGAGTTGCCAAAAGGCATCAAAGGGACTAACTCGACCCTTTTAAAATGAATGGGAGAACAGGAGATTTTGTTATGTATATTTGTTTAACAGGATGTGGATTTAAAGAAGGACCAACATGAGCGCGATGTTGTTATAGATTTTTTTCAAGGACCAACACAAGCGTGGATTAAAAAAAATATTTTATATTTCAAGGACTAACTGATGCCGAGGATTATTAAATAATATTTGTTCACGAAACAACCAACACAAGGGCGTGGATTTTTTAAGAATATATTTTCAAGTACCTCAATGGGCGTGGAACTAGAACTAACACTAGGGACCATTAAAGTGCGAAGATTTTTTAAAGAACATATTTTCTGGGACCATTAAAGGACGTCGACTTTTTAAAGAACATTTTTCAGGGACCAATAAATGGCGTGGATTTTTTAAAGAAAAAATTTTCAGGGACCATTGGGATTTTTTAAAGTATATTTTTTAAGGACTATCAGAGGCGTGGATTTTTTAAAGTATATTTTTTAAGGACTATCAGAGGCGTGGATTTTTTAAAGTATATTTTTTAAGGACTATCACAGGCGTGGATTTCTTAAAGTATATTTTTTAAGGACTATCAGAGGCGTGGATTTTTTAAAGAATATTTTTTTAAGGACTATCAGAGGCGTGGATTTTTTAAAGAATATTTTTTCAAAGGACTATCAGAGGCGTGGATTTTTTAAAGAATAGTTTTTAAAGGACTATCAGAGGCGTGGATTTTTTAAAGTATATTTTTTAAGGACTATCACAGGCGTGGATTTCTTAAAGTATATTTTTCAAAGGACATATCACAGGCGTGGATTTCTTAAAGTATATTTTTTAAGGACTATCAGAGGCGTGGATTTTTTAAAGTATATTTTTTAAGGACTATCAGAGGCGTGGATTTTTTAAAGTATATTTTTTAAGGACTATCAGAGGCGTGGATTTTTTAAAGTAATATTTTTCAAGGGACTATCAGAGGCGTGGATTTTTTTAAGTATATTTTTTCAAGGCCTCAAAAGAGGCGTGGATTTTTTTAAGTATATTTTTTAATTTGACTATCAGAGGCGTGGATTTTTTAAAGAATATTTTTTCAAGGACTATCAGAGGCGTGGATTTTTTAAAGAATATTTTTTCAAGGACTATCAGAGGCGTGGATTTTTTAAAGTATATTTTTTAAGAGGAGACTATCAGAGGCGTGGATTTTTTAAAGTATATTTTTTAAGAGGAGACTATCAGAGGCGTGGATTTTTTAAAGTATATTTTTTAAGAGGAGACTATCAGAGGCGTGGATTTTTTAAAGTATATTTTTTAAGGACTATCAGAGGCGTGGATTTTTTAAAGTATATTTTTTAAGGACTATCAGAGGCGTGGATTTTTTAAAGTATATTTTTTAAGGACTATCAGAGGCGTGGATTTTTTAAAGTATATTTTTTAAGGACTATCAGAGGCGTGGATTTTTTAAATTATATTTTTTAAGGCTAAGAGGCGTGGATTTTTTAAAGTATATTTTTAAGCGTCTATAAGAGGCGTGGATTTTTTAAAGTATATTTTTTAAGGACTATCAGAGGCGTGGATTTTATAAAGTATATTTTTTAAGGACTATCAGAGGCGTGGATTTTATAAAGTATATTTTTTAAGGACTATCAGAGGCGTGGATTTTTTAAAGTATATTTTTTAAGGACTATCAGAGGCGTGGATTTTTTAAAGTATATTTTTAAGGACTATCAGAGGCGTGGATTTTTTAAAGTATATTTTTTAAGGACTATCAGAGGCGTGGATTTTTTAAAGTATATTTTTGGGGCATCTTTTTTTCGGCGTGGATTTTTTAAAGTATATTTTTTCGAGGACTATCAGAGGCGTGGATTTTTTAAAGAATAGTTTTTAAACTATCAGAGGCGTGGATTTTTTAAAGAATATTTTTCAAAGGACTATCAGAGGCGTGGATTTTTTAAAGAATATTTTTCAAAGGACTATCAGAGGCGTGGATTTTTTAAAGAATATTTTTCAAAGGACTATCAGAGGCGTGGATTTTTTAAAGAATATTTTTCAAAAGACTATCAGAGGCGTGGATTTTTTAAATAATATTTTTTAAATGACTATCAGAGGCGTGGATTTTTTAAAGTATATTTTTTAAGGACTATCAGAGGCGTGGATTTTTTAAAGTATATTTTTAAGGACTATCAGAGGCGTGGATTTTTTAAAGTATATTTTTAAGGACTATCAGAGGCGTGGATTTTTAAAAGTTAAATTTTTAAGTGACTATCAGAGGCGTTGATGTTGTAAAGAATATTTTTCAAAGGACTATCAGAGGCGTGGATGTTGTAAAGTATATTTTTAAGGACTATCAGAGGCGTGGATGTTGTAAAGGATATTTTTAAGGACTATCAGAGGCGTGTATTTTTTAAAGTTTATTTTTAAGGACTATCAGAGGCGTGGATTTTTTAAAGTATATTTTTAAGGACTATCAGAGGCGTGGATTTTTTAAAGTATATTTTTAAGGACTATCAGAGGCGTGGATTTTTTAAAGAATGTTTTTTAAGGACTGTCTCTTTAATGTTTATCATATTGTCTTGTTTATCATAATGTTTATCATATTCTAATCCCTTCTTTAAACAACATTTACCTCTGTTATCATCCTGAAGAAAAAATCTCCCAAACTAAGGAAATTATTCATACGATGACAGATTTCGTATGCAAATGAAAGTAATCGGAATAAGATATTTAACTTTTTCCGCATAATTTTCCATGTATATTAAATAGTTGAAAATAAGTTTGTGTGTGTGAGTTTGTGTGCGGTTGCGGTGTCAGTGGAACTGAACCAAAATAATCAAAATAAAGTCACGTGGTTACCCTGAGTAAATTTATATGCATGTCACATAAAACTCTACAACAATCAAGGAATGCGAAGCAAATCTGCTTCGTAGCACCAAACAAACAACGACAACAAAAAAATTTGCGAGAGAGAAAAAAGAAAACACAACGGGAAAATTTGAAAGGCAAACTCAGCAGGCTGACGACGACTGTCAGAAGCCACTGAAAAGGAAAATAAGAAAACAAAAACAACACCAAAATCCAACATAAAAGACGGCACATAAAATTGAAACTGAAAAGGAGAACGAACGAAACGAAACATGACAAACGAGATGGTGGGCGCGGGTAGTTTGGTATTCCACGAACATGCACTTAAAAACAAAATACAAACGACTCAACTCCTTCGCTGTCATAAACACTGTCACAAAAATAATGACGTATTCACATTCCACAAACAAAAGACGGTCGCACACAATGTAGCCTGAATAACAACGAGGTGGCAAAGAGAAGAAAATGAAGTAGGAGTTTTTGTTGTTGTTGTTTTTGTTTTTTGGTCCTGACAACATTTGTATATTCTATACGATGATTTTGTACTCAAGGTGTTATGGTTTATTATGCACTCGAAAGAGGCAAAGGTTCAGGTGCATTAGGTGAATGGGTAATGAAATGATTTTATTCACCTTTTTTAATTTCAAATCCTTAAAAAGGCTTTAACAAAGGAATAGAGGGCGCAAGGACAATTGTTCAGTATTTTGAATTTTTTGATGATAGTTTTATATAATTGAAGAAATCTATTTGCACAAATATTACTGCGATTCCTGGGATAAATATATCGGTCCACGTTTTGGAATAGTCCTCATATAACGGCACCGATCCAATTTTGGTATTTAAAATATTTTGTTATTGTACACATTTTTCTATATAGGGCCATATAAGGTTGGGAAAAATAAATCCATTATTTTTTTTCCGGAGATGGCTGTGCTGATGGATTTCTCGTAAAGTATCGATTAAACAATTTAAGATTTATGCTCGTTCGAAAGGATGACATTTCGCAGTCAAAAAAAAAAAAAGTTGAGAAATGATCGAAGTTGACTGACATGTTAGCATTCTTAACATCGCCCAGAAGCTGAAAATCGACCATAAAACTTTTTTAAACCATTTACAATTGACCAGAAACGGCCAGAATTGGCCAAGAGAAGAGGTGTCGTGTTCCACCAGGACAACGCTAGGCCATACACATCTATAGTGACTCGCCAGAAACTTCGGACTAGATTTAGGCTTGATAAAGATAATAGGCCATTACAAAGTTTGGTTCAAAGCGGACAATTTTTCTCATTGCAAAATTTTATTAATATTAAAAAATTTTTACCCTGAAGGGTTGTGGAGGTACTAGAAGTTTTTTGCAACTGGAGAGAAGGATTTCTAAAAGAAGCATTTAGACTTGGTAACACATAATAGGATGTGCAATGTTTGGTTCAAATCGGACATTTCATTCGCCAGATATTTAATATATAAATATTGAAAATGTTGACCCTTGTAGGGGAGGTATCCAGAAGGCTTGGTACATCGGACTAGATTTAGGCTTGATAAAGATAATAGGTCCTACAAAGTTTGGTTCAAATCGGACAACTCGCCTGATATTGGATTTATACATATTGAAATTTTTGACCCTTTGTTGGGAGGTACCAGAAGGAGTGGATAATGGGTCTCATCTTCAAAATTGATCTAGGCTTTGTAAAGATAATAAGTTGTGCAATGTTTGGTTCAAATATGATTGTCCTTTCCCATGATATTTTAAAATTACTTTTTTTCACAATTTTTAACATTTTGTGTGGGAGGTACAAGAAGGAGTCGACCAATGGGTCCCATCTTCCTACTTGATCTAGGCTTTGCAAAGATAATAGGTTTTGGACAGTTTGCTTCAAATCGATTATTCCCTTCGAGAGTTATCGTGCGGCCAGATAGATGGACACTTGTAAATTGATTCCGACTTGTCTAAACGGATTTGATCCAAAGAAACATGGAGTCTAAAATTAGCCATAAAGCTGACGGTATAAAAATGTGAACGGAGAGCATCCTTGATATACAACCGTATATGTTTTCATCGCGTAGAGTTCTTCGAGTTATGTGTCCTCGAACATTCCTCTTATTATTCGGAATATTCTCCGTGGTGCTTCCCATATAAAAGTTTGTCTGATGATGTTGGAGCTTATATGTGAAGCATGGTTTTCAACGGTCACACGGAATTGTCGGTAAGTTAAAGGTCCACGGTGGCTCAGCTAAACCTGACAATTTATTTACATATTTATATGATGGTAGATTTTGATATGCTGTTGCCCATTACATGCTTCTTCATTTCAGACTTGTGACTTGTGACTGAGTACCTTTAAATTTGAACGTCTTCAGAATCATTGTCTTCAAACTCAGGCTAGTTGGCAGAACACTTAGCAATGTACTTTGCTTTCTGGAAATATTTCATTCGATAAACGAAAGTTCTTTTCATTGTTGGTTCGATGTTGTCCACTTTTCTGAACATACAGGTCAATCGCCGAATTGATTGTTGTATGCTTGTCTGGTTCTGGCTACTCTTAGTTGGCTCGGTTCCAATTAATTCCCAAAGAGCTAAGATATGAAATATTTATTCACCAGCCGAACCTTCAGATTATTATCACAACTTCTACACCATTTAACTATTAAAACAGCATCGTACATGTTTTTCCAACAGAGATATTTTTTTCGTAAACTTCGATGAAACAACTCAACGACTCCTCAGAGTACGTCACAGAAATATATTTCTGTCGGCGACGAGAGTAAGGAAACACAGCCTTCAGTTTTTTATGAGGCAGTTTAGCTTTATTGTTATAGACTGTGGTATGTGTCTCGCCACAGTTGGTACTGGGGCTATGACCGTATGGAGGTAGCTATCTCGCCGGGGGAAAAACTGCTGGGAAAAGCCTCCTGTATGGCTGGAGTGCCGGTGCGTTCTTTTGGGCTTAGTGGCTTGGTACAACTCACTAGCGGAAACTGGTGAGAACAGCCTCTTGGATTACTGGAGTGCTGGGGTGACCTGTAGTTATAGTGGATTAAGACAACTCACTAGGGTACATAGAACTTCCTGGAAGTGGCTTTTCGTGGGGGGTCGGTGGTTTCAGTGGCCACGGGAAGCTCACTTAGCAGTCTCTCCTCCTTCACTTTGTGTCTTCGGAATGTGATTTACTCACCTGTTGAGGTCTTAGTGGTGCTTCTGTGCCTCTACCGACTCAAGGAACTCCAGGGGGTCCTGTCCATCGTCAAAATCCTGGTCGGGCACTGCCCGAATATTACTATAAGGTGACGTCCTGGGTATACCACTAGGAAATGCTGGACGTGCGAGGCTCTGAGGCTAGACGAAGGTCTAACCACTGGTATTCGTAATTGTTAGTCTTGGATTTTTCTTCGGTGACACGTGAGTTTTGCTATTTGACCTAGAAGAACTCTGCTCTTGGAAATCCTGTAACCGGAGTAACCTCTCGAGTATATCTGAGTCACGTTCCTCGCCTCAAAAATGGCCAAACCTCTTCCGGAGTTCTTCCACCGTTTCAGTTATTTCGAGGACAAATTCGTTAAGATAGTTACCAAGTTTCTCCTTTCGCAGACTGTACGCCCACGAGGTGCACACCCTCTTCCTATTTAACGGTTTGATCCTTACTCAGGTCTCTGCACCACTGTAACCGAGGATCATTCCGTGGATATGGGTTACATATTCCCCCTTTCATGAATATATAAAAAGTTTCCAACAAAATTCCAAATTTCCGATACAATTCGAACCTACCTCGTATTTCAACTGTTTGGCAAATTATGTATTCTTTGATGGAGCATAGAGGCCTAACTGCTTGGGCGCCACTGTAACCGACGATTATCCCGTGGATATGGGTTACATTTCCCCTTTGGAAACAATCGGTGAACAGAAAATTCATGAATATATAAAAGGTTTCATAAGAAATGATTCCGATGCAATTCGAACCTACCTCGAATTTCAACTATGTGGCAAATTACACATTACACAAATCAATTAAGAGGCGATGACATATGTCTAACATAAAATTGCTTTTCAAAACTAATTTATTTTATCCCCTTTCCTTTCCCAGAACTTAGTTTTCTTTAACAGTAATATATTCCCCAAAAATATTTATCTTCAATTTAAAAGAATAAACAAAACTATTTGGTCATACCTTAAAGCACAACTACTTAAACTCATTTCAATATAAATGAACACACACACACAGTCAAACTGTTATCCTGTAGGTTGCCAGTGTCCTAATGGTTTAAGGAAACTTCATCCGTTTATATGGACCACTATCTTGATGAATGTAAATTTCTGGTAGTTATTTCGTTTATTCACAAACAAGTCTCCGAAGGGAAAACTTTGTGCAAAAGAATTTCCTTCTCCTCAATTCCCTCCCCCTTTCCCCGGCATTTCGATCTCGATGTTGTCAGCTTTCTTGAATATGTTCATTTCACTCATTTAATGGCAGCTGAAATGGCACTCTGGCACTTGTAGACCAATTGGAAATGTCATTTGTAAAATGTAAAAAAAAAGGAGGTGAAAAAATGGATCGGACAAACAGTAGCAAGAACAGCAGGCGACGCTGACAAAGGCGACACAGATAAAGACAAAAACAAAAAAACACAAACAGAAATAAAAACAGACTTAAAGAACACAAAAGACCAGCAGCAGACAGAAATGTTGCAATGCTTGCAGCATGCCGCTTGCAATTCGCTTTTTTAAGAAAACGTAAACAAAATAATCACTAGGATTATCACCGCGGTGCACGACTCGAATGTTAAATGCCCGGAAAATATCTTCGTCGCCCCATGGCAGTTGTTAAATATTTAAATATTTTAGTAAGTGAAATTGTCGTCGTCAGCGTCTGGTGTGCTCGTCGAGAGTCCGTGCCAATTTCATTTCAAAAGCTACTACCATCAGTAGCTTGTTGTTGTTGCTTTTTTTCTTGTTTTTGTTTTTCATGTCAAAGAAAGAAACATTAAACACGCAAAAGATGTGGATTTTGTGCTGTTCTTAAGCAACTGACGTGTACAACACAAGTAAGAAGTTACCTTTGTGTGAATGTTTGTCTGTGTGTTTGTGAAAATATTTGTTTTGTGAATTATCCAATTAAACAGAGCAGGAGATGTACTCTAACTTATTTTTAATTCAATATTTATAAAGTTTTTCATAGGGATCAACGGCAGGTATTAGAGTAATGTAAACGATAAAACCAGTCTAGAAAGCATTCCTATTAAACATGTTTTATCGCACACCAATAGGACCGCGAAATTTAGTATACAGATCGCAATATCTCGACTAGCTGTGTCGATCTAGACATGTGTGTCCGTCCGCTACAGGACAAAATTATGACATATTTGCGACATTTTGCATCTGGCCAAACCGTATTGTTTTTGGTAATGATCCGTTTATATGTAGGGCATGAAATAGACCAAAAACTTTATTTTTGTCTGTTTCTCTGGTTGCTCCGGAGGCCGCAATTATTACCCGAACACCAATAAATTTTAAATGGGGAAGGGGATCTGGCTAAAGATTGGGCATATTTCAATGATAACCAGTATAAAAAGTAGTAAAGTCCGACTGGGCCGACTATATGATACCCTTCACCACTTTGGGTATATTGTACATATGTATCGTAACAATTGCATGTCTAGGTTCCCTCTTTCTCCAACCTATCCTAACTTTAATTTCATTCGAGCAGTATTAGACCCGTCTGTGTAACATGGGGAAAATTTATGGGAAACGATTTATAGCAAAATTGACACACGCTATTCGATTCCGATTTTTCCGAAACTCATCATTCTAGACTCAATTTAGTACGCTACGTCAAATTTTGTGCCAATCGAAGCATATAACAGGATTTTGGTGCACTGTTTACCTCGACGTATATATTGAGACTTTGGTACACCACTTACCTTAAATTGGACGAAAATATATATGGGAGCTATATCCAAATCTGAATTTCAGGAAACTTGACACCAATCATTCTAGACCTAATTCATTGCGCTGTACCAAATTTCGTGCAAATCAAAAGATATATAGGGACTTTGGTACACCATTTACCTTAAATCGGACCAAATATATATGGGAGCTATATAAAATTTTGAACCGATTTTCAGGAAACTTAACACACATTATTCTAGACCTAATTCATTACGCTGTGCCAAATTTCGTACAAATCGAAAGATATATAGGGACTTTGGTACACCATTTACCTTAAATCGGACGAAAATATATATGGGAGCTATATCCAAATCTGAACCGATTTTCACGAAACTTAACACACATCATTCTAGACCTAATATATAGGGACTTTGGTACATCATTACGCTGTACCAAATTTCGTGCAAATCGAAAGATATATAGGAACCGTTTACATTAAATCGGACGAAAATATAATGGGGGCTATATCTGAATCTAAACCGATTTTTCCCAATTTCAATAGGGTTCGTTCTTGGGCCAAAAAAGTGACCTATGCCAAATTTCATCCAATTCGGATTATAAATGCGACCTGTACTTTGTTTACAATTTTACATCGACAGACAGACGGACGGATGGACATGCATAAATCGACTCAGAAAGTGATTCTATGCATATTCTCAAAAGGAACCATATGCACAAAGACATATTACCCTGTACCACAGAGTGGTGAAGGTTAAAAAATTGAAGGACATAAACCCGTGAAGTTGATAGTATATCCAAGAGGAGAGATGGACCATTAAATTTATACCAATTATATTATTGTATGTTGTATGTACGAGCAAGTTGGAGTTATACGTCAATATTTATAGGGGTCTACCTATTCTGATATTGTTTAGCATTGCCGTTACCACACTGGAGAGCGAAAATGAAGAGCTGATGGCTAGGACATTTTGGAACAAAATCACTTTTTTATTTTATTGGTCTACCACCGGATTGAGTTAAAAGCGACATTTTGTAGATTAGCTGTGGTAGTTAGGTCACGGTCCAAGAAAATGAAGAAATTAATACAGGCAAAGTATCGTAATAGAAATACGATAGAAGTTCGGCCGGTCCGAACTTTTATACCCTCCGGCATATTTATATGGAGATTACCGTATGGTGTTATGTGGTAGTAAGTTGCAGAATTCGATATGTCAAATTATAGCCACTTCAATAACGAAAAGCAGTAAGTAAACATCAAAAGTGGAACGGGGCCGACTATATGATACCCTTCACCACTTTGGGTACATACAAGAGATGCTAATATATACCATATCGTGTAGATAGAACAGACATATCATCTTTAGGGGACCTTTGGAATGGAATCGGGCGAAATAAAATGTGTGATTTTCAAAGATATTTGACCCTATTCAAAAACCCCAAGGAAATACCATTCTGAAAAATATAAAAAAATCGTGTCAATCGGGGAGATTTTGTATGAAACTGAGCAAAGTTATGTATGTATGTAAATTTGAATCTAATTGAGCAACCATGGCATATACCATTTGGTATGATGCAACACAGTGAGCTGTCCACAATTTTATCCCGTGTATATGGATCAGACGTAAGCTCCTCGGTTAAACATTTGTATAAAATCAGACGAAAATAGACGATTTGAACAAAACTTCGCAAAAGTCTATCTGAACCTGACTCTGTACACTGTGCAAAATGTTTTCTGAATCAGGTAAATATTGGGATATTTGTGCACCATTTACCGATTTCAACAAAACTTCACAACCATCAAACTGGAATTAATTCAGTTCGCTGTGCAATCGGACACAGCGTACTGAATCGGACAAATATAGGGTGTTTGGCGGACTATTTACATAAAATCGGATGAAACTATATGGGCGCTATATCTAAATCTGAGCTGATTTCCACAAAACTTCATAGACATTAAACTGGTCCTAATTCAGTACATTGTGCAAAATTGTGTTTCAGTCCGACGATGCTTGGGCGTTTGGTGCACCATTTACATAAAATCGGACGAAACTATATATGGGAGCTATATCGTAATCTGAACCGATTTCCACAAAACTTACAGACATTAAACTGGTCCGAATTCAGTACGCTGTGCAAAATTTTGTCTCAGTCGGACAATCCTTGGGAGTTTGGTTCACCATTTACATAAAATCGCAACAAACTATACATCAATATGCTTTGCTAAGTTTTGTCTCAATCCGACCAATGTTGCGAGTTTGGTGTAACATTTACATAAAGCGTACGTATGCACAAAGACATAATACGCTGTATCACTGTGTGGTGAAGGGTATAAAAAAGGAACTCTTATATGGGGTTATATCAAAATTTGGTCTTATAAAGACTAAAGTCTTCAAAATACCGAAAATGGGATGGTAGCTATACTAACCCGTAAACTGACATTGATATTTTTTTAGTAGGACGACTTGATATATACAATTAGAGCGAGTTCGGTTAAAAAGTGTTACTCAGCCCCCACCCAAAAATACCGAATAATGGGTGTAGCATTATGTGACGAAAACTTGAGTAAGTATTGAATATTTTTTGTAGGGAGATTTTTTACTCAATGAGAATCCAAAATATAAAATTACAGCTAATTTGGTTAAAACACGTGTAGAAACTGCTTAAAATAGAAGAGAAAAACAGGCCCAAAACCCCCATAATACCAAATTAGGGATGTTATCATTATGTGGTGGCTGCCAGGAAACATCGGCCAATGTTGATAATTTTTGGTAGGGAAATTATTTACACAGTGAGAATCGAAAATATTAAATGGCTCCCAAATTGGTTAACATACGTGATCAAGTTTTCCAAAATATCCCCCTTTCGCTTGCCCTATGGATCAGACACAATTTTTTTTTAGTAAAAACTTCATTTCAGGTATGGCGGAAAAAACGTTATATATTTTATATCTAGAGACTTTGAGCTTTTCACCAGTAGCATTTTTTTAACAATATGGGTCACGGTTTAATGGCATGAGGTCAATGTCAAAATTTCGTATTTTTAAAGAATTTATATGAAAAATGTTATATAACATTGACCTGACATATCAAAATATTAACATGAAATTACGGTCAATTGAACTAGATATTATAATGAATGTGAAAATTATATGTAATTTGAAGATAATCATCGAAATTTTCATATATAAAACTCATAAATATAATTTTACTATTTTTGGGGGACTACCCTATAACAATAATTTTTCAAAATTGTGACATTTTATGAAGGATGTAGATGAAATTTAGTCACCTGTTGTATACGGTTCATTCGAATTTTGGTGTACGAATTAAAAACAAAAATACATATCTTTACAACATTATCCAGCTCTTTATCTTCTCATTTAAAATAATATTTATTTCGTGTTATAAAGAAAAACAAACAAAAGACATTGCTTGTTACATGAAAACATTCATTTTGTGTGTACTTGCACTTCATTCTTGATGTATTTACCACTTTCGAACAAGCACTCATTCACTCACTCGCTCGCATTTAACTACTGCTGCTGATGACGATGTCTTTTGTCTTTTCGAGGCGGGAAGAAAACAAAAAGAACAACAAAGCTTTTACAAGCATTTAAGACCATCAACATTTCGAGGCAAAGGCTTTTACTGCCACAGACTTGCAAATATATGCGCACGAATAACTTAAAGAGGAAGTCTCAGCATTCGCTCGCTATATGACGGCATTAATGCCGCACCGATGTTATTTTAGTCATTTACACACACACACACACACTACTCGTTCTTGTATGCATGCAACTTTTTCCACAAAACACTTGAGAAACATTTAAAAAACGAAACATGTTGAGCTGTGCATGTGTACGGGTACATACAGACATATTTAAATGTGTATGATGAATATTTACAAGAAAGTGTTACGTTATTGTTTATGCAATAAAGTGGGTAGTGGTTTTTAGCGGAATTTCAAACCGATGCGATCATTGCTAGTTTCGTGGAGGGTAAAGAAGTTTATCGTATCAAATTTACGCATTTCGATAATCATAAAGACATTTTCCAAACCAAATGTCTATAATTTGGCATTTCAGTTTTAGATAGTATATTTAGTATTGGAAATCGGATATATGGGTCCACGTTTGGGGCCACTTCCAACTGAGGTGGCTGTAACTTGTCATTCTGCGTTTAAGGAATGGACGAAAAACATCCTTGCAGAAAATTGTAAATATACATCTATATCCACAATATGATAGTGCAGTGTGAATTAAATTTGTCATTCTGTTTGCAATACCTCGAGATATTCACAGAATACCATATAAGGATATTAAACCAGTAAGGAAACTTCAAAAGTCGGATGGGGTCGACTATATGACACTCTTCACCATTTTGAGTACATGCAAGACATGTTAATATCTACAATATCCTGTATATAGAACGGTCATAGAATCTTTGGAGGACCATTGAGATGAATTCGGGCAAAATTAAATTTGCTATATTGATAAATAGTTTAACCAATTGAAAACCCCAAACACATACCATTCTAAAATCAATGAAAAATTGCATGTCAAACGGACAGACTTGGATTCTTTGATGTACCATTTGTATGAAATTGAGTCAAATTATGTATTGGAGCTACATATAAACACATGGACCTAATTGAGTAACCGTTGCATACAGCATTTGTTTTTTTATCACTATATTCAATGTAATACCCTCTGCCAAATTTCGTGTAACAACCATTTACTTAAAAGCGAACGAAAATATATATAAGACCTATATCAAAATCTGAACCGATTTCAACAATCCTTATTACGCATAATTTTTTTTCTCAATATGCAAAATTTTACTCAATCAGACAAATATTGGAAGTTTGGTTTATCATTCACAAAAATTCGGAGCTATGTCTAAATATGAACCGATTTTAACAAAAATTTGCAGACATCAGTCTGCACCTAATTCAGTACTCTGTGCAGAATTTTGTCCCAATCGGACAAACATTGGGAGTTTGGTGCATCATTCACATAAAAACGGACGAAACTTTATATATAGGTTTTCTTTTTCCTTTTGAAGAGTATCAGGTATTCTTCTTCCTGTGAAAGAGCTGCAGTATACTTCTTTCTGCGGAAACGCTGCCGATATTATTTTTTCTCTGGAAGAGCTGCAGTTATTCTTCTTCCTATGGAAGAGCTGCAGGTATTCTCCTTCCTTTGAAAGAGCTGCAGATATTCTAATTCCTTAAAAGAGCTGGGGGTATTCTTCTTCCTATAGGAAAGCTGGATATATTTTTCTTCCTATGGAAGAGCTGCATGTATTCTTCTTCCAATGGAAGAGCTGCCGGCATTCTCCTTTCCTTGAAAGAACTGCAGATATTTTTCTTCCTTTTAAGAGCTAGAGGTATTCTTCTTCCTATAGGAAAGCTGGAGGTATGGCTTCGATCGCTTTGAAATTTTCCAAAAAAATCCTAGTTCTGGTCAAGAACAACGCCTATAATTTTCTGTAATTATCAGATAAACCGTTGGTACAAAATGGACGAAAACGTAATTTTTTGTGTTGGCTCGGAATAAACATCCACAGAAAGTTATAGTTCCGAGGTAGTTGTGTAGGGTATCATAAGTCGGCCCCGTCGGACTATACTGCTTCGCTTATTGTTTTCTCTTTTTATACCCTTTACTATAATGTGGTACAGGGTATTATGTATTGGCGCATATGTTTGTAACAGGCAAAAGGAAACGAGAATATGGGTAGAATTACTTTCTGTGTCGATTTATGCATGTCCATCCGTCCGTTGATGTTAATTGCAAACATAGTACAGGTCGGATTTATAATTCGAATTGGATGAAATTTGACACAAGTCACTTATTTGGCTTAAGGACGAACCCTATTGAAATTGAATTTGCTTGATCCACGGAAGAACCTTATTGAATTTGGAGAAAATCAGTTCAGATTTAGATATATTTTCGTACGATTTCACCTAAATTGTGCGCCAAACTCCCAATATTTGTCCGATTGAGACAAAATGTTGCACTGTGTACTGAATTAAGTCCAGTTTGATGTATGAATACTAGGATAGATTGTGTTAAGTTTCATTGAAATCGATTCAGATTCATATATAGCTCCCATATATAGTTTCGTCCAATTTTATGTAAATGGAGCACTCTAATTCTTGTCCGATTTTGACGAAATTTGGCATAACATATGGAATTCAGACTAGAATAGAGTGTGTTGGGTTTCATTGAAATCCGTTCAGATTCAGATATAGCTCTCATATATAGCTTCTTCCGATTTTATGCAAAAGTGCAGCAAATTCTCAATATTTGTTCGATTGACACAAAATTTGGCATAACTAATGTAATTGAGACTAGGATTGATCGTGTTAAGTTTCGTTGAAATCGGATTATATATAAATATAGCTGCCATATATAGTTCGCCCGATTTAAGGAATGATTTAAGGTGCGTTCAAATCTTGGAAGACAAATTATTGCAATTTTGGGAAATCAGCAACAACGAAAGACTCGTTTTTCAGCAGGACGAGGAGCCAGTTTGAAAAAGTCGCCATACTCAAGTATGGTTGAAATAAAAAAAAATATTAAAATTTCCGACCAAAATCCGATTGAGAACATATGTGGAATCTTGACTCGTCGTGTCTATGCAGAAAACCGCCAATACCAAACTGTATTATCGATAAATGGCGGTCAATCGATGTAGATTTGGGAAAATTTTTGATCAACAGTGTGATGGGTAAAATTGTTGAAGTAATTCAAAATTAGGAAGGCCCTATTATTGAGTAACGTTATTTTATTTAAGTTTTTAAAAATATATTCAATTTCCAGGCTAGGCATTTAATAGTAATCTTAATATTAAATATCATTACTTTCACAATTTGCGATATATACCTTTTGATCTTAGTTCGACTTGACAAACACCACTGACTTTGTTGTGGTCTGGGGATTGCACCTTTCACCCTACACTCCTTGATTGAAAAACCTTTTATTTTAAGGCAGTATTGAAGTAGACTTGATTCCTGCACACTTTTTGTGACGAAGACCTCTTGTTGAGTTTTTTTGTTGTTCATGGTGTTGTTGCCACGACAAATCCATTAGTTAATGCATTTTATGGATTCAACTTAAAAAATATATGTGTTTGTACTTTGCAAACATTCTTATATATCCAAGGCATTGTTCCTGTGTGCACAGAAATAAGGGATTGTCGTGTCCTCCCACCCATTGTGGTAGTGGTAGTAATGGTGACTTTTAAGTTATTTCATGTCTTTGACATTGTACACATACGACATATACGTATGCATACATACGTATATACATATTTACAATGATTTACATGTTGTTTTTTGTTTTCTATTTATTTGTTTTTTGTTACAGGTCCTCGATGAACAGTATTTGATTCGTTACAATGACACGGTACACCGTCATGGCCTCATAACGTCAACATTGGGACTAGAGATGACAGTTGATGCTCGTCACTTTCAGAATGGTGCCATGCGCGTCAAATGTCTTGCCAGCATATCTCCCGTTCTGTGGAAAGGTGACAAAGAAAGTGTTTTACAGCGACGACCTGGAATAATAGATAATCGGGAGGCCATGTTATTGGGTAAGTGGGCATACTAAGGTAAAACGATAAAATATATTGTTGTTGTTTTTTTGTGTTGATTGAAAGGTCATTACATGGAAATGCATTAATTCCATTAGAAGAAAACAAATAGCAAAAAGCGAATAAGACAGTTTGACAAAGATTGACATCGATTTAGAAGGACAATCTAAATCAATGCACGTTTCTTACTACATTTTTTTAGTCTATGGATAAAAATAGAATTGCCATTAGCAGATATATATACTATATATAATTTATTGAAAACGGAATTATAAAAAAGTAAAATATTCTTTGCTATTGAAAAATATTCTTCAAATACACGCCTTTGATGTTCCTTCAAATAATATTTTTAAACAATCCACCAAGCCTTTGACGGTCCTTCAGACAATATTTTTAAACAATCCACCAAGCCTTTGATGGTCCTTCAGACAATATTTTTAAACAATCCACCAAGCCTTTGATGGTCCTTCAAACATAATGTTTAAAGAATCCAAGCCTTTGATGGTCCTTCAAACATAATGTTTAAAGAATCCAAGCCTTTTATGGTCCTTCAAACATAATGTTTAAAGAATCCAAGCCTTTTATGGTCCTTCAAACAATATTTTTAAACACTCCAAGCCTTTGATGGTCCTCCAAACATAATTTTTAAAGAATCCAAGCTTTTGATGGTCCCTGAAAAAAGTCTTTAATAAATCCACGCCTTGTAAGGTCTTTGAAAAAAGTCTTTAATAAATCCACGCCTTGTAAGGTCTTTGAAAAAAGTCTTTAATAAATCCACGCCTTGTAAGGTCTTTGAAAAAAGTCTTTAATAAATCCACGCCTTGTAAGGTCTTTGAAAAAAGTCTTTAATAAATCCACGCCTTGTAAGGTCTTTGAAAAAAGTCTTTAATAAATCCACGCCTTGTAAGGTCTTTGAAAAAAGTCTTTAATAAATCCACGCCTTGTAAGGTCTTTGAAAAAAGTCTTTAATAAATCCACGCCTTGTAAGGTCTTTGAAAAAAGTCTTTAATAAATCCACGCCTTGTAAGGTCTTTGAAAAAAGTCTTTAATAAATCCACGCCTTGTAAGGTCTTTGAAAAAAGTCTTTAATAAATCCACGCCTTGTAAGGTCTTTGAAAAAAGTCTTTAATAAATCCACGCCTTGTAAGGTCTTTGAAAAAAGTCTTTAATAAATCCACGCCTTGTAAGGTCTTTGAAAAAAGTCTTTAATAAATCCACGCCTTGTAAGGTCTTTGAAAAAAGTCTTTAATAAATCCACGCCTTGTAAGGTCTTTGAAAAAAGTCTTTAATAAATCCACGCCTTGTAAGGTCTTTGAAAAAAGTCTTTAATAAATCCACGCCTTGTTGGGTCCTTGAAAAACTAGTCTTTAATAAATCCACGCCTTCTTGGATCCTTGAAAACCTAGTCTTTAATAAATCCACGCCTTCTTGGATCCTTGAAAACCTAGTCTTTAATAAATCCACGCCTTGTTGTAGCTGTAGTGGTCCTTGAAAAATAGTCTTTAATAAATCCACGCCTCAGTTGGCCCTTGAAAAAAGTCTTTAATAAATCCACGCCTTGTAAGGTCTTTGAAAAAAGTCTTTAATAAATCCACGCCTTGTAAGGTCTTTGAAAAAAGTCTTTAATAAATCCACGCCTTGTAAGGTCTTTGAAAAAAGTCTTTAATAAATCCACGCCTTGTAAGGTCTTTGAAAAAAGTCTTTAATAAATCCACGCCTTGTAAGGTCTTTGAAAAAATATTCTTTAATAAATCCACGCCTTGTAAGGCCCTTGAAAAAATATTCTTTAATAAATCCACGCCTTGTAAGGTCCTTGAAAAAATATTTTAAAAAAATCCCCCCTTTTGATAATCATTTGGAAAGTAGTTTTTAAAAATCCATGCTTTGATAGTATTTTTTTCCACTTCGAGATATATCAACAAACTCTCTCATTTTACTTCGTTCGTTAAACCCAAAGAATTAAATGTATATGCGTTGAATATAATTCCAAGGATAACCACACACATACACACCCACACTCTCATTGTGCTACTCATTAAGAGTTAAAACCCCAAAATAAATTTCCATCTTATAAATGATTTCTAAATATAATTGACCACAATTTAGTTATTCAAATAATAAGATATAATAACTTGTTATATTCACACCACAACCTCATTTCATAAATATTTACACATACCCCCTCACACTTGTTTATACAACCCGCACACATATACAAATAACGTGTACACATTTTCGCAAAAATACAAACTTTTAATTGCAATTAATTTATTAGTCAAGTTAATTTATTATGTTTTAACTTTTTGTTGTATTTACAGTTCGCAGTTCGTCGACAGGTCTGCATCAGCGGTGTGGCCAATACAACAGCAGCGCTTTAATGCTTTTGCGTCTTCTAACCACAACGGCCATACTAATGAAACTATGTCAATTACTGCACTTGCATCGAGGATTCACTTAAATATCCTGTAGCACTTGAACAAAGTATGCTGTTGTACAACAACGACGACGACAACAGCAGCAACAACAACACAAGTTGGAGTGGCTTTTCAAATCGACGTCATGTTAAGGAAACATTATGTACATACATAGAAACATACAACATACATCCCTGCTTACATATTCGGAGAGGTGGCTGGCTGAGCAGAGGCAACATAGAACAACTTTAATATAAACAAACTCATGCAGGTATATTTAAAGCGATCTATATATGTATATGTAGAGATAGAGCAACAGAGAAGACATGTATTGTGTAATTGCATTTGTATTGGTCAAATTACATATGCAACAACATACATTGACTCCTGCAAAGGTTACAACTAAACTAGAAACTACAGCAACAACAACAAACATTACAATGTAAATACAAACAATCTGAACAAATTAAGCAAAAAAAGCGAACATCAATTTCGTATAATGTTTACACTGGTGTTTAAAAATTTGAAATTTTCTTAAATTTTAAACTAACAGAATTGAAATTGACTTTTACTAACATAGCATGCTGTTAATAAAAATTGAAGATATTAATCTCACCTTCAACCTAATCGCCTGTAATTCGTACCAAAAATTATCAGTTTTGGTCCACTATCTGGGGTAGCCCCCATATAACGGTACAACCTAATCTTTTTGGGTTTGAGTGCGCGTTTTTCAAAATATGGATATTTTGGGGATCTTACGTACGTTTCTCAATCAAATCGGCTATATATTACATTTTCAAAATCAGATTTCATTTTTGTAATCAATGGCCATAGCACTGCAAAACGTGTTAGGAACAATTTGATTAGTTAAATTAAAATAATACGACCCTATTTTCGATCCACCCTGTTGAATTTTTATGTTTTTCTTGCGTTCTGAAACACTTATATGTGATATTTATTTATTTCAAAATCCCATTGCTCTAATTATGGCCAAATAGGGTCATGTGGCAGTAATTTTGGATACCAGGCTCTTGGAGAGTTAAAAATATATTTTCGAAAATGTTCGATATAGATCTTAGTGTTGATGTTATATGTTGGCTATATATATAAAGGTTTCGTCCCACTTTCCGCGTTTTGAATGTGTTAGACGCATTTTCTAACACAAGGTCCCGTCCGAATTTCGGTATTTGGAAAATTTTGTAAATGCTTGATATATGTCCACGTGTTGATAAAGTTCCAGCCAAATTGTCGGCATTTTAAAGATTTTAACCGCATATTCTCACCAAAGAGGGTGTCACTTAGCGTTCCAAACACGTGTACTGTAACAAAAGTCTCGCACGGGTATTCAGTTTAGTCGTGAGTTAAAAGCTTCCTCATGTTATCCCCCAAGTGGCTGTAATTTGGCATTTCAGATTTCTGGTGACGTCTTCCAAAAATGTTTAATGTGAGGTATTTTTAAATTTTTTACCTGTATATTTCCGCAGAAGTGACTGCATTTGAAATTCTGGATCCTTGTCGCGTCAAAAGCAGTTTTTATCTGTCAATTGTAATATTTTGACAAACTGATTCGGTCTAGAAATATGGTTCCGTATGTCCATTATAATTTGTAAACGTCACCATTATTGACCAATCTTAACGAAATTTAGCATCTAGGTCCGGTTCAGGCCAAAGACGACACTTGTTGTTAAAGTGATGGTGGTTTAATATAGTATTTAGGAGATGAAATGTCCAAAATCTTTATTTTATGTCTGATTTTCTATACACTAAAATTTGGATCCGAAGATAACGAAATTTTACATCAAGAAGGGGATTTCGAAAAAATAACATGGTTGGTTTGATGAAGATCGGCCAATTTAGCGGGTCAAAAATGTATGAAAAATGCAACATTTGTTTACTATATTTACACCAGAAAGACGAAAGACGTATTTATATTTCCACCAGATAAGTTGACAGTATATGGCTGATTTTTAAATTGATGCCAATATTAGTTATATATGTGGGAGTTGTACTAGAATATCTAAAGGAGTTTACGAAAACTGATATTATTTCGTATTAGCATTACCCAACAAGCTATGAAATTTTACAGCCCCGGTTATGGTAAGGGCGATACCTATGGTTTTCGGTTAAGATCAGATGATCAGAAAACTTTTTATGTCAAGTTTGTGTAGCCGCAAGTGTTTGCAACGCCGCGAAATGTTGGTTCTACCCCACCATTTAGTATGTCGATTATATCTCGGCTACCTGAGTCTATCGAGACCTGTGTATTTGTCTATTACAATTTATAACCAATGTACTGTTGTGGACCAATTGCATGCAATTTTGCATGTATGTCCGTTTCAGGTCAATGATCTAAACTAAACTAAAACCTAAAACTTTATCTTTCTCAGGCCACAATTATGATCGGAACATCATGAAATTCTACATATGGAATGGATATTTACCCAAAGAATAAGCATAACTGCTTTGATGAATATCGATCAATATTTACCGGATCGAATGAACCAAAACATCGGAAAATGTATGTTCTTTTATATTTACTCCACAGATGTTGACAGTTTATCCCAGAGGAGAGGCTGATGGGTCCAACTTCAACGGGTCAAATAGCCCAAACCGTTTCAGGGTAAAATCACAAAATGTCCTAATTTTTCTCCCCGAGATAACAAGAATAGGAATATATGCCAGGATAAGAAAGGAGGGTTGTTGAGCTTTTCTCGATCAAGAGGGTGCAAACATCGCAAAATATTGACCAACCTTAGAATATAGATCAACAGAAAATTAGAGTTCAGTGGTAGTTGTGCAGGGTATCATATGGACGGCCCCGTCCAACTATACAGCTTCGCTCATTGAGCTTTAAAATAAATTATTCAGGATATATAATGGTGTTAGGCATTGTTATTTTCGGATATAATTATTTGAAGGATTGTCATGGCATAGGCTAGGAAATTTTTTGGGTGGCCATCAAAGCTTTATGCGTGGATTTTTGGAAATAATTTTTTGAGGGACCGTCAATGTGTGATGCGAAGACCTTAGGCCTTGATTTTGGAAAATAATTTTTAGACGACTATCAATGCCATAGGCGTTACTATAGAAAATAGTTTTAACGATTATCTATGCGCCTTAGCTGTGGATTTTTTAAAATATTCGATTGAGCGACCATAAAAGCATTGGCAATAATTTTTTGAGCGACCATCAAGGCCATAAATGTGGATTTTTGAAAATAATTTTTGGACAACTACCAATGCATTAAGCGTGTATTTTTGAAAATAAGGACTTAGGCGTTATGCGTGGATGCTTGAAAATATATTTTTTGGGACGACTATCAAGGCCTTATGTACGGATTTTTATCAATGCCATGGACGTGGATTTTTTATACATTTTTTAACGACTTTCAAGACCTTAAGCGTTGATTTTTGAATATTTCAATATATTTTTTACAATATGTTGGGATTTTTAAGAATATATTAGAATTTTTTAAAGGTAGATTTTATATTATATTTGTCATTCCGTTTAGAACACCTTGAAATATTTACCGTAGAACCATCAAGTTTAAATATTCCTAATCAAAACGATATTAAGTAACAGATTCATATGTCTGTTGAAGTCTTGATAGAACGCGAACAATTAAAGACTCATATTTTGGAGACGTTGGAAACGTTGTTCACCCAAATTAACTGGTATTTATACAGGACCAAATTAAAATAAAACTTGCCTAAAATCCATAAAAGTAATGAAAACATATTTTTGTTACGGCTAATCTTCCCAGAAATATCAGTCGATAGTAGCCTTTATATAAAGGTAATACATATTTTCATGGCCCTAATTGCATTTTAATATAACTAAGCAAAACAATACATGATCTTGCGTCAAACAGTACAAACTTTCAGATGCGTTTATCCCATATAATTAATAATAATATTGCTAAAGGAAATATCACTGAAATCATTTTGACAGGGTACACATTAACGCAAAATTTTTCGAAACGAAAAATGAGTCCGTTTACTCAGCCATTTGGCGTTTAGGATATTTTTAAAATCTGGAATTTAACTTTAATTTGTTTATATTCAAATAAAAAATATGTCACAAAAATCGGCCGCCAGTGTAAACATCCAGACGATAGTAATATATCTCATTCATAGATGCACACATATCTAGGTAATTTTTTTCAAGAAAAAATCTCATCATGAAAATATATAAAAAAGGAAATCTTAATATAGAAAAAAAAAGAAACTTGGCCTAAGCCGACCAAACACAAAGAGACACACACAAGCAAACACACAAAATTCGTATCTAAGCATTTACACCATAAATAAATATATGTATTTGTATGTATAAGTTATAATATTAAAAAAAATATAAAATATGTGGTTTTTAACATAGTCAAATATTCTTCAAGAACTATAGTCTAATAGCCTTACATTTAAGAAACTAATCTTAACGATAAATATTTACCAATGGTATTACTTCGTGGAACTCTCACTAAGCTAAGGTGGTGATCTAGAATAACGAATACAGAATAATAATAATAATAAAAATAAACATAGAAAATTTATAAGTCATAATTTTAAAAATAAAAATAAATATTGACGTATGTAAATTAAAAAAATTATGAAAATAAAAATAAATATTTAAAAATTAATTGGAAATATTTATTAACATAGTAATATAAAATAAAAAGTAACAAACAATAAGAACAAAAAAAGGAAGAAAAATATATTTTTTATTATTACAATTTTTTTAATTTCTTAATTGTTTGGTTGTTAAATAACAATTTTAATTATTAAGATATTAACCAAAAATAGTATACCCTACCTAATAATTCAGCTTACATCCCGATTCCGATTTTTAGTCATATAGGATATAATTTATTTGAAAACATGTCCTTAATGTTAACGGTGGCGTTACAATAAATTCTGCCCGACTTGCCATTCATTCATTCATTGCAAAACTCAAACCCTGATTTCAATGTCAAGCCCATTATAATCATCCACCGACATTTTTTTTATTGTTCCCATTTCGTCAAGGTTTTTTGTTTTTTTTTTTTTTTTGTTTTTCATATTTCACATTCAACTTCGCACAACATTCGGCGGATTCCAACAATTTACTTTACTTAATTTGCTTCGCATTCACATCGTTGCATACATGTATGCATGCATGTGTTTGTCTGTACATGTGTGTACACATTACTGGGTTAAACACAACAAGAACAAAAAACGACAAAAAATCCATTCACTTTATTTTCCAACAATACAAGTTTATTTATTCATGTGTGTAAATACATCCGGGTAAAAGCAATTCCGTAGAATTTAAATTTAAGACATCAGACTGCAAGGCTGGGCAAAGATGCACGTCATGTTGTGCCAAGACTCAATTTTGTGGCATGTTGTGTATTTCATTCATTCATTTAGTGAGTCAGTCATTCGTTCGTACGTTCGACGTTCATTCATTCACTGTAAACTTTCACCAGCACTATTTTATAGTTGATGTGCGGCTCACATGTAAATAAAAATGTATGGAAATGTATATATTCTTTAAGAGAGTGAATTGCATCGTCATTTTATTGGGGGGACGATATATTAGGGTGTAATGAAGTTAAAAATTATTTGACTATATATTTTGCTGACCTAATAATTAAAACAATATTTATCACTAAAACTTCAAAAGCGATTTTCTCGATCTGACATTTTTGAAAGTTCGAAAACGAGAAATTCGATCTTCATATGTATTTGTGACACCTATCGGGCTAAGTGTTCAAGAGTTGAAGGTTTATCTACATCTACATCGCATAGCCCCATAAAAAAGTGTTAAGTAGCATGATCTTGGTGACCAGTTTATATAGTCAGCCTAGACATTACGGCCAGGAAATGTCTCTTGCAATAAACGAGACGATGCCACACAACTCGGGCGAATATGGCTTTGTTGCAAGAAACATTTCCAAACGCTCCGAATTGACGTCGGTTAAGAAGATGTAAGGTCCACTCAGACCTCCAGACCAAAGAGCGCACCAAACAGTGACTTTTTGGGATGTAATGGCCTCTCTTCAATTACTTGAGGATTTCCAGAACCACCAATACCCGTATTAGGACGATTATGAAAACCATATTAGGGCGGAAAGAAATCCATTATTTTTTCGGCAGATGGCTGTACTGATAATGATTTATCGTAAAGTGTCGATCAAACATTTTCAAGTTTATGCTCGTTGGAAGGGTGACATTTCACAGTAAAAAAAATATTTTGCTGTTTTTTGTTTGGTGCATTCAGTTGTGAGTTAAAATTCGGCACATTTTACAGATTTTCTTTGACAAAGGCGAAAATGCAAGCAAAGCAGCTAAAATTGTGCATGGTGTTTTTGGTTCTGTTCGTAGATTCCGTTCAGGAATTTTTGATGTTAAAGATGCACCTCGCACAGGAAGACCGGTCGTTAAAAATGTCGATTAAATCGGAGAAATGATCGAAGTTGTCGTAACATCGCCCAGGAGCTGAAAATCGACCATAAAACTCTTTTAAACCATTTACAATTGACCAAAAGGAGGGGTGCCGTGTTCCACCAGGAAAATGCTATGCCCCACACATCTACAGTGACTCGCCAGAAACTTCGGGAGCTTGTCTGGGAAATTTTATACATCCGACACACAGTCTGGACTGGCATCGAGCTATTATCATATTTTTCTTGCATTGTGAAATTTCTCTTATGATAAAAAATTGGTATCTAGGGAAGATTGTGAAAATCGACTACTAGAGTTGCTTGCAAATAGAGATCCGGACTTCTATTAGAGAGGCATTATGAAGTTACCTTTTAAATGTCAACAAATCATACAACAAAACTAAGCATATTTGGCCCAAATCCGACATTACGAAGCATGTCCTATAGTTCATATAAAAATAAATGTCTTTTTCCCCCACCTAATATCATCTTAAAGCGCTATATGTGGCTGTGACAGAATCACCATTTCTGTAGTAGGGTTTGATAATTTCTATGCGTCATGAGATTTTTAGCGATCCATTGTCGACAGTGCATACTGTCTACTGAATAGAACAAATTTTGTTTAACAACTTAGAAGACTTTACAAAATTTTTAGACAGGCAGAAATTAGGTGTGGTCTTTCTGAGTAAAAAACATTTTCAAAATAATATCTATATAAAATCTCAGGAATAATATTTCATTATTCAAAGTATTCTGGCCAAGGCCGCGCAAAATCTAGCCTTGTGCCATCTGACATTTCCATTAGAAAATTGGAAACCAATCAGAATGGCTGGCAGATAATTATCAGAGATGATGGATATACATATCCTATACTTGCACTGAATCTATAGTTAGTATAAACATTAAGGTCAGCGTTTGCTTTATATTATGTACATATTTGTACCTAAACTTTGACCACAAGTACAGGAAAAGTGAAGCGATGGGTCCCATCTACGGACTTGGTTTTTGTGAAATAGAATACGATATTCATTTAAGGGATACTCAATTAGCATCATACAAATTTTCACATTTTGTCCAAAGGAGTAGACTGATGGGTCCCATCTTGAATCCGTTCCCAATATATTATAAAAGCTGTGAGTGGAGCAGTATAGTCGCCACATATTTATATATTGCACCATATGTTACCCTACACAACTACCACGAAAATCTAAATTTCTGCGGTTTTATATTCTGAGCCTGGGCAATATTTCGCGATGTGAAGCTGTTGTTGTTGTAGGTTTTGGTTGATTTGACTCTTGGAATATTGGCCGACCATCATCGAAACAGCCGCTCAATGTATTTGGTCAGATCCCCTTCACCGTGTTAAATATGTGGTGCCATTATTATATGACTACTAGAAAATCTGACAAAAATAAAGTTTTCGGTTCACTACAACTTCTAAACATTATATCAATATTACCGAAAATTATAGGCGTCGTCCTTGACCATAGCCGCGGCTTCGTGTAAAATTTCAAAGCGGGGTAATAGTAATACAATATCATAACACATAGACACCTTTAAATATTTACGTATAATTCCCACATCCGAGTGGATACAATAATAGAATTGGTATCAATTACTATCAAATACTATATCGGGTCTATGTCCTTCAGGAGTAATAATATACGACCCAGAATAAAAATTTGTAATTTTTTCTCACAAAAGTCTGGGTCAATTTGACCCGTTGACCTATTGTAAAATTACGTGGTGTTCGGTTCATAATTGTGGCATGTCTTTGCCAAAAGTAGGGGTCTTCTTTGGCCAGAACCCACCCTTCATGCAAAATATCGTGACGAATTGTCCATATATGTGGCCTGTATCGTTTTTACAAAGTATAATCAACAGATCGACGGACGGACGGTCGAATGGACAAACATGTCTAGATCTAGATCTGTTTATTAAATAGAGGGTTTAGGACCAATATTTTGTGACGTTACAAACTCTTGGGGCGGCACACATCTATAATACCCTGACAACATAGTTGTTTAGTGTATAACAAATTTTCTGCTAACTTTTGACCATTTTTGGGAGTCAACCTATATGTCCTCCCTTCGAGAGTTATTGTGTGTAACAGCCAGTTAGATAGGTGGATATTTGTATATCGACTACAAATTGTCTGACACGGCCCAAAGAAATGTTGAATCTAAAACCGATATTTCAATGAGGTGCCTCTTTAACGATGCAAATTTTATGTACACTCATTACCCATAAGGCTGATGGTTTAAACAATTATTTCGTAAACATTTTCGTACGATCATTTTTATAATCTTCACAATAAGGTGGGCTCTACAGCGAATTATTACTCGCAGACCCTATGAAGTATACATATTTTTGATCTATGTCGTTCTAGACATCTGATATTCTTGAAAACACGATAGAGATCATAGTACTTAACTACGTTTAGGCATGGTCACATATATAGCAGTACGTCAACTTTTCGGTATTTTGTTTTTATCAAAATTTTGATATTTTGTTTTCAATATGTACCCCCATATTTGTCCTCGGCATATTTTCCAACTGAATTTATTATAATTGAACAGAAACTGTTCAATGCGACCTATATACTGGTCCCGCTCTATAATTTAGACTCGTTTGTCTATTGAAATTACGATAGAGATCATATTTTTTAAGAACACATACATCGACCGATATAGTTGCCCCACTTTTCGGTATTATGAGAAAATTTCTTAACAATTTCTTTGTGTTCAAAATCGGTCCTCTAGGTATATCACCCCTTTACGTATATAAAGGTTACGCCCTTTATAGGTATTTCATCTGTTCTTGGCCTAATTTCCAAACGATATAGTTGCCCCACTTTTCGGTATTATGAGAAAATTTCTTAACAATTTCTTTGTGTTCAAAATCGGTCCTCTAGGTATATCACCCCTTTACGTATATAAAGGTTACGCCCTTTATAGGTATTTCATCTGTTCTTGGCCTAATTTCCAAACGAAGCTCCTATAATTGGACATTCCGTATTATAGGATGGTAATATACGTCTAAACAAAATATGTTCAATATATATATAAATTCGTCAACATATATAATGGTTCTGATCAACAATTTTTGTAATAGATTCATATTTTCACATAACTATCGATTGACGGCCAATTCAGAGTAGCAACCCCTAATTTATTTGTCGGACAATTTTGAAAAAAAAAAAATAATAAAAACAAAAACAAACCAGAGAAGGCCAATTATTCTGCGACACATCGGCTAAAACAAGCGGCCTTTCAACCGATCAAAACGTGGAATTGATGGGTCGTCCGCCGTACAACCCTTACTTGACACCAAATGACTTATTTTTTATTCCCGCACATCAAAAAAAACACACACATTTGTGGTCGACAATTTTCGTAGACACAAAATGCCGTTGATATGTCTCAATCGGAGTGCTTCGACACCATTTTTGAGGACATGAATAGTATGTAAATTTCAGTGGAGCATTCTGGGTAAAGCAATAAAACAAATTTGAAGTTTAAATATTCACGTGTTCTCACTTGGCAAGAAATTTATAAAATATCCATCTTATATTAAATTTGGCATTCCATCTCAATATAGACGATGCTCTTCGTCTAAGCTAATTTTGTGTTAAGTAGGAGTTTTAGGAGTCGAATGACTTCTGTGATGATACTTGTTTAATATATTTTTGATTTTTTATATATCAGTCCATTATATTGGTACCTATTTTTTTCTCTTTAAAGAGTTCGATTTGATCTCGTTATATTGTCTTCTATTAAAACCATGCATGGTTTAGCTTTCAAAAATTGACTTCCGTTTTCATATATTTTCCCCCATACCCTATTATACATACAGTCATAACGACATTTTCGGTTATTAGTATTTATATTTCTTTCATAAATAGTCACAATGTTTTCATTACGCATTTCATTAATTAAAAAATCGATAGTTATTTTATTATTCCTTTTGCATCCATGTAAGAAAATATATTTTTATTTATGTAAGGAAATGTTTCCTTTGTTTTCAATTGTATCTTTCCAAGGTATGGTATTGTATTATATTGATTTTAGATTTATTATTCAATAATGAAATAACATATCTACATAATATTGTATATATTAGGAAGAAGAAGAAAAAACAATTATATTATGAAAATAGATTTAAAAAAAAAACAAAGTAAATACAATTATAAAAAAAGAACCGAAAAAAAATAAAATATATGTCAAACATATAAATGATGTTAGTTGTTATTTTTTTAGGCAATTACAAAATATGAGGTAGGTATACATTTTACCGTTTTTAGCTGAAAATATATTTCAGAGTTTTTTTAAGAATAAGTACAGCAGGTGAAGGCAAAATATAGGATTATATATTGATAATAATATACACTGAACAACAATGCGTATAATTTGCATCATAAATTATTTTATTCCTCCTCAAGGTATTCCACTGCAACATATTTTCTACTCCGATGGAGACACTTCCAAAGCATGGTTTTGAACGCTTCAACAGCAGCTTCTGCAACGAAAATCGTGGCAGGCCAAGACTGTAGGGCGGTTGTTTCATCAATTCCACGTTTTGGTCGGTTAAAAAAGGTAGGTAGGTACTTTTACCGAAGTGTTTCATCTATGAAGAACTGTCGTTGCTCGTCTTCGAAAACCGAAAACCGAAATCAGGTCGACTTAATTTATTTATTAGTTAATTTACAAAAAATCTTAAATATAGCCCTGCCGTCATTTTTATACCCTTCGCCATGAGGTGGACATTCAAAATGCGTAACATCGAACTAGACATTATATTGGGACTACATTGCTGGTAGGAGCAAACGAAATACACATCATATACTCAAAGAAGAGATTCTCACTGAGGAAAAAGTATTTAACGAAGAAGTTCTTTACGCCTTGAACCATCAAAATACCTATTAAGGGACTGAAATTGTTCATGGGGGCTATACTGAATTCGGCCGATAATTATAATTGTTGGTAGAAAGATTTGCCACCAAACGAGAAATAAAATATCTTATTAGAACCAACTCGGTTGAAATAACGAAATTTTTGGGAAATTCCTGATCATGGACCGATATTGTTAATTGTTGCCACTCAGTGAATTGTGTCATTCGAAAAACGTAGACCGATATCGATAATTTTTGGTAGGAAGATTTACGAACTAATGTGAATATGTAATATTATATTATAGTCAATTGAATTGGGAAAAGTACCCAAAATACCGAATAATAGGGTTTCCTAGGGAAATATTGTTACCAATAAGAATTCAAGAATTCATATATAATGACAGCAAATTTGGTTGAAAATCTCAAACCCAGACTCATCAAAGGGTCGACATTTGAGTAGGGACTGCCTTAAATCGGGACCCATATTCATAATTTTTGGTGGAAAGATGCTTTCCCTATGATAACCTAAAATAATAAATTACGGTCAAATCTCCACATTGCTGAGATATCGTATTACGGGTTATATCAAACCGTTGACTGATATAACCCATATTAAAATTAGGTATAGTAACATTTTAAGTGCTCCATCATGATTTCATCATACATATCTGGTGTTACAAACGGAATGACAAAATGAATTAACACTCCATCATTTGGTGCAGGGTCTTATAATTTAATTTAAATCGTTTATTTATTTTTTTTTTTTTTTTTTTTGTAAAGGCGAAAATATACGCAGTAGTTCATTATTGAATCTGCACCAACAATCGAGATGATTGTTTGGATAGCGCGCTGTGTTGCGCCATACCATATGGTGTGTGCTATGTATTCTTCAAATCAGCGCTGATTTATATATACTTTACTTACTTAGCTGTCTTATGATTGTTCCATAAGCCGAGCTTAAAAAGACTTCCAAGCTCGTCGGTCTTGTACGCATCTCATCCAATTTGAAAGACCATTTTCCGAGATGTGGTTTTCTACTTGATCTTTCCATTGGATTCGAGGCCTTCCCCTTCTGCATGGCCTAGCCATGCTGTGAGTATGCTCGCTATGCATCGATACGTCTGACCAGTCCCACTTTGGCAGACACCTTCTCAATTCTTTCAAAGCTGGCTGTTACCGCTCGCAATGTTCGATCCATTATGTCTATGTCGTCGGCGTAGTCGAGTATCATATGCTGTTTGGTGTACAGAGTGCAATTTCTGTTCACATTTGCATCTCGTATGACCTTTTCCACCAGGATGTTGAACAGATCACACGACAAACTGTCACCTTGTCTGAATCCTCGTACGGTATTGAAGGGCTCCGAGAGTTCCTTTCCTACTTTAACTGCTGATATTGTAACAGTTAAAATTATCCTGTATAACCGTATTTTTCAGGAATGCCAAAACGCAGACATGGCTTTAAACACCTCCGAACGGATAGGGCTGTCGAATGCGGCATTATAGTCGATGACTAGGTGGAATGTGTCGGTGTGTTTTTCGTGTTTTTTCCAAGATCTGGAGCAGAATGAAAATCTGGTCAATAGTGGATTTGCCAGGCCGCATTGACATGGTCCAATAATGTCATTGACCATTGGCTTCATTGGCTTTATATGCGATGGAAAGGAGACTTATTCCTCTAAAGTTGGCACATATCGTCTTGTCGCCTTTTTTGTGCACGGGACACAGGATGCTGAGGTTCCAATCATTGGGCATGCATTCCTCTAGCCAAATTATACTATTCAGTTGGTGCATGCTTCTGACCAGCATCCTTTCTTGAATACCGGTCTTAAATAGTGCGGCTGGTAATCCATCAGCACCTGCTGCTTTATTATTCTTCAGTCGATTGATTGCTATTCTGACTTCATCTTGGCTATACAACCTATAATAGTGATATACAACCTATAATAGATTCGAGATGCTTGAATCTGGTGCCGCGAAGACAATCAACCTCATGCCGTTGCTGGATGTTTCTTCAGTGAGGCTGAATTTTCCCACAGTGCGGCCAAAAATATTTCCCCTTCGGATTTTTGGAAGCTTGGGCTTTGCCATGTTAAATCCAATTGGAGCCGTTGCTAGGCATCAATCTTCACCTACGCCACCCGGGCATATTATGTTATAAAATTAATTTTAATAAAAAATTTGACCATATGGCAGATACCAGAAGCAGAAATTGTCGAAACGGATTTGGTCAAAGGGAACATGGAGTCTAAAATCAATTAGCGATGAGACAAGGCCGAGGGTATTAATATAGTGGTCATAAGCACTTAAGATCTCCATAGCCCTCGGGGACATTAAATCCAATTAAATGTATATACATATATAAACGGTATTTCTATTTGTAATTACCGTAAATTATTAAAATATGCACCACACATTTAATAAAAAAGCGCACACACACCCACATTAGCCTTTCATTTGAACCCCATAACCTTTTCGTAATAAATATATGCCAAAGTGCACACTTGTTATATAACACCATTAACGTTTAGTTATAGAAATATTAATTACATATATTTTTGTTTTTAAGCACTTCATTTGAAAAGCTCGCTAAAAATGCGTTTTAATTAGAACTCTGACATTTAAAGTAATTTATACTTGGCCGACCGATTCGACCGGGCCGGGTCGTGCTGCACAGTTCACGGAACAAAACTTTGATATAATTGCATAACATTTTAATTTATCGTTGTTGCAAATGCAATGTAACACAGCAACAACAACGACGACGACGTAAAAAATACGCCATCAACAACAATTGCACGCGATCTCGGGGTAAATTAACAACAATAACAACAGCAAAATAATAACAAAAAACTCAGTTCATATATACAACTCTACACACTGGAATATTCGATACCAAACTTCAACTATGAAGGACCTATTGTTGGCTTAAATTGTTGCAACAACATGGAGAGAGTTACATCGACTGCTTGTTTACTTGTGGGTGTGTGTATGCCTGTGCCTCTGCCACTGTGTGTATGTGTGTAAGTGACTGAGTGAATGAAGAATATTCGTGAGAGTTTCGAGACTTAAAATAAATATCAATAGTTTACAAACGCGGAAACACAACAAAGTCCTTTTTAACAACAGCAACACCAACAACGCGAACGCCAGCAAGCCTGGCAGTGAAGTGTAGCCATAGAATGGATAGCTTTCATGACTTTCATTCGCCGACTCTGAGTGGCTAACAAACAAGAATTTAGGAAATTGCAAAAATGCTGTAAACACACAATTGATGGTTATTCAAAAGTGTGAAATATTCCAAATGGTAAATAACACAGCGAACATAGCTAAAACACGGTTCTGCCGCACGGCAAATGGTGGCGATGCCACTTCTTCAACACGATTCAATTCAATCCAATTCAGCGGAAAAGAATGGCGAGTAAATTAAACAACATGTGAATGTTGTTGGCAAAAAAATATATATATTTATTGGATTGGTTTTGCGTCAAGTGGAAATTTGGTACAATAGTTTAGTCGTATATCAACAAAACGGAAGTACAACAATAGCAGCAAAAACAAAAAACAAATCAATACGATATCTAAATTTGAAGAGAGTTTGTTTTTGTTTATCGAAATCAAACTGTTGTAGTTTTGATGATGTGCAACAACATTTTCAAATATATGCGTTTAATACCATGAATCCTATACATAGGTATGTTTATACCTATACAGAGAAATAAAATTTAATTACAATTTACAATGAACATATTTGAAAAATACCAAACAAAAATTGTCAACATAGGAGCATCAAATCGTTATAAAATAAATAATGTTTGATGCAAAATGCTCTAATCGTTGCAGCTATTATCTTTGAAAAATTTGGTGTTAGGAACGAATGAAAGTTTTTCCACGTCTTGAAAGTTTTTCAAGACGTGGATTTATTAAAGAATATTTTTTCAAAGACCATCTGCTTGCGCAGATGATCCATATAACAGCACGGGTAGTACCTGCAGCTCTTTCAAAGGAAGAATAATACCTGCAGCTCTAACATAGGACGAAGAATACCTGCAGCTATTCCGCAGGAACAAGACTCCTGCAGCTCTTCCACAGGAAGAGGAATAAATGCAGCTCTTCCACTGGAAGAGAAATTCCTGCAGCTCTTTATAAGGGAAAATAATACCTGCAGCTCTCCTATAGGAAGAGAAGAGCAGCTCTGCTATATTTTTCTTCCTACAGCTTTCCTGTAGGAAGAAAAATACTTTGCAGAATATCTGCAGCTTCTGCAAAAGAAGAAGAATACCTGCAACTCTTCCACAGGAGAGGAATACTCACTGCTCTCCTATAGGGTAGTATAAGCGTCTTGTAGAGTGTGAGTTTCGTCAGGCGGGAGGTGGCCTTGCTTTTGAGTTGTTTGCTCAGACCATAGTACCATCTGTTGGTCATCCTTCTCCGAATTTCAAAACGGATGTCATTCAGTTTGTTCATGGCGGTACCAAGGTATATAAAATCTTTGACTACCTCGAAGCTGTAGTTCTCAAGTTCCATAGTTGGTCCGAGTCTACTGGACGTCTTGTGCGTTGATACCATCAGTTTGGTCTTCTCTCCGTTTACTGCCAGACCCACTTTGGCAGACTCCTTATCAATTTGTTCAAAGGTGGCTGTTCCCGCTCCCATTATGTCGATGTCAGAGTGCCATTTCTGTTCACTTTTGCCTCTCGTATGACCTTTTTCCAGCAGGATGTTAAAAAGGTCACACGACAAACTGTCACCTTGTCTGAATCCTCGTTCGGTATTCAAGGGCTCCGAGAGATCCTCTTCGACTTTAACTGCTAATCTTGTGCCAGTTAAAGTTATCATGCATAGCCGTATTAATTTTGCAGGAATGCCAAACGCAGACATGGCTTTATACACCTGCGAACGGATAGGGCTGTCGAATGCGACTTTATAGTCGACGAATAGGTGGAATGTGTCGGTGTGTTTTTCGTGGTTTTTTTCCAGGATCTGGCGCAGAGTGAAAATCTGCTCGATAATGGATTTGCCAGGTCTGAAGCCACATTGGTATGGTACAATAATGTCATTGGCCATTGGCTGCGTTCGTTCACACAGTACGCTGGACAGTACATTATATGCGATGGGAAGGAGACTTATTCTACTATAGTTGGCACATATCGTCTTGTATCCTTTTCTGGACACAGAATGCTGAGGTTCTAATCGTTGGGCATGCATTCTTCTAGCCAAATTGTACTAATCAGCTGGTGCATGCTCCTTACCAGCATCTGAACACCAGATGCTGCAGTTTGTAGGGAGTGGACAATTCTCTGCCACTGTCCTTCAATATTATTATCGGGATAAGGGGTGTTTTCGTCAAGCAGTTGGGTTAGTTGAGCGGAGTAGGCTTCTGCTATCTGTTGTGTTTGCGCCTTTTCGACGTCAAATTTCCGTGTTACATTAGATCACCTTTGCTGCTACATTAAGACGGATGCGTACCTTGGCTGCCACAAGGTAATGGTCCGAATCGATATTCGCTTATCGGATCGATCGCAGGTCTAAAACACTGGATGTATGCCTTCCGTCTATCACAACATGATCGATTTTATTTTTCGTTGTTCGATCGGGAGAATTCCAAGTGGCCTTGTGTATACCAAGATGCTTGAATCTGGTGCTGATAACTACCATGTATTTGGCTGCCGCGAATTCAATCAATCTCATGCCGTTGTCTGTTGTTTCTTCATGGAGGCTGAATTTTCTGACGGTGGGGCCAAAGATATTTTCCCTTCCGATTTTTGCATTAAAATCTCCTAACAGAATATGCTATGTCTAGGAGCTCGTAAAATATGTCGTTGGTCTCTTCATCTTTATCTTCGGTCGGACCATGGGCGCAACTGAGACTGATTTAAAAGAACTTCGCTTTTATACGGATTATAGCAATTCGCTCATCTACTGGAGTGAATCTGGAGTCGAGGTCTTTTATTCTCCTGTTAACCATAAATCCGTAGCCAAATTCACGTCTCGTTTCATGGCAGCTATACTACAGGGCGTAATCATCTGTTTTACTTACGCCAGTCCCTTTCCAACGCATTTTCTGTAATGAAATAATATCGGCTTTGTATTTCTTGAGTACATCCGCCAAAGCGAACACTGCGCCGGTTCTGTACAACGTGGGCACATTCCAAGTGAAAATCGTGGTCCTTTATACGTTTGCGGGTATCGTCATCTTTAGGAGGGTTTGGTTTTCTCTGTTTTTTCATAGTAGGTTCCGTTTTCCGAGTGTGGGCAACTAACCCGACGCCTCAATTAAAGAATATTTTTCAAGAACCATACAAGGAGTGGATTTGTCAATTGCCAAATTGAAATCGAGATTTTTCATGGTAAAAAATATTTTTACAGTATGAAATAGCGGATACGTATTTTTAGGTAATGGAATTACAAAAGAAATATACGCTCCATTGTATGGAGCAATACGTATGAATCGGTACTTAGGAGCGTATAATTTTTGTTATATACATCAGGTGATTAATCATACGCTCCAATATCCGCAAAAATATATTATATTAACAATTTATATCTAAAATCTCCAAAGATATCAAAATCAATACAATCATAGTGTTTTTTTTTCCAAATCATTACGGTTTTAACTTATTTCTATGATAAAATTATATTATTCTATTACAATTTATTATCCAATACACAAATTCACATTAACTATCTCATCAACTAAGCAAACAAATGCAACAAACTAACATTAATCAAACGATTTAACCCAAACAATGTTTAAAAACTCTCTTAGTCATGCCATGACATCCTTATGTGTTTTTTTGTTCATAATCATAAAGGTGCTAATTCATTCTGGTACTAATAGTTTCATTAACACCACCACCATGTCGGGACATGGGTCTTTTGTTTCAACTTCTATTGTCATTATCTCAGCCAGCACTCAGTACTTTTTCTATAGCAAAGCACAGCACAGTGCAGCACTTAACACTAACGTGCCATAATTTCAACGCTAATCGATGGCGGAATTCAAAGCATTTTCATAATTTCAAATTTCTACGATGGTGATGTGGGGGTGTTGTATTAAGGGCGGAGTTAAGTGGGGAGAAGTAAAACAAAATAAAAATCACCATACAAAGCATGATGAATCAAATTCCGAATGTAAAGTTCAAGTTATTTCCGTTCAACAACATTACAGTCTATTTTTCATTTTTTCCAGTGGCAAACGAAGTTCCATTTTGTGGCAATTTTTCTATTCTCTGTATTATCATAGTCAAATGCTTTTGTTGTAGTTGTTGTTGTTGGCGTAGTTTGGAAATTCTAATAAGTACCGTTCACATGCTGTTCTCCTAGGAGAATTATTCCCATATATTTACCTAACACACACACACATATACACATCAGTGCACTGAAAAAAACTTTATCGAAATATTCATATGGGCAGGACATTTGCAAGAGTGGCCCGGGGGAAATAATAACAATAATTATTTAAATGGTATAGGTCACATTAGGAACTGGTAAGAATTTCTGTATTTCTCTATTGACGTAGAAAGAAATATGTTCAGAATATATTGAAAATTTATGTATGTCTGCTTTGATGAAGATCAGTCAACCGACTTCAAGACAGCTCTCGATAGACGTACGGCCATATGAAAAGCATTGAGCAAAAATTGAGTACCCCAGGAAATAAGCGGAATAAAGAGGGCGATATACGATGGTGCAAAACGGGAACATAAACCAACCGATAATAAGGAAATTATAACCAATTCGGGTAACAAATGAGCATATAATCCTCAAAATACCGAATAAAAACCGGTACCGTTATATGGACGCTATCGTAAAAAATGAACCAATAGTAATAAACTTTGGATGAAAACGTGTTAAACCTCCTTAAAATATTGAAATTTGAGAGGTTACTATCTTACAAAAAGGGCCAATATTGATCATTTTCGGTAGGAAAAAATTATAGTAAATTACGTGAAAAACGATTCAATTCTCCCTACAATACTGAAATTTAAGAGGTGTCGTTATATGGGGGATATTGAAAATATTTCTAAAATAACGAAATTTGAAAGCAATGTTAAATGAGAAGAAGTAACATAGATTATACAGTCAACATTAGAAGACCTAAAAAGAGACTGGCTCACAATGCTCGACTTCCTACACACCTACGATAATGTTAATTTCAAATTTTATTATTCCAACTCGATTTGTAGCTCTAAATTAAATTTGTACCATATAGAACTTTTCGTACACCTGAGTACACGCTTTCAAAACCATATCTTTAAATATACCCCACATCGCAACCCTAATTCGCTTTTCAAGTTTCATGTTTTTAGCTCAATCCATTCACATGCTAAGAAGTTGTATCAACATTAGTACTGTTCACATATTTATAGTTCGAATATCCAAAACACCCTTTGTTGTATCTATTCTACACTCCATAAATGACCCTCATTTTAAATTTGGATCAAGAGTGACCCTCACCCAATATTTCAAGATTATAGCTGCAGCCGTTTCGTCTGGGCGTTGATAAATCGTTAAGTCAGTCAGAACTCTTTTATTAGTTTAGTTTTTTTTTTTAATTTTTTACCTGGACCCTTCAGATAATTTACCCCTTCATATGTTAGTTTAGAATAGTCATGTTAATGTGATTGTGTTGGTATTTTTTTTTGTGCCACACTAATGTCAGATGCTAACGGATGTTGGAGCTCATGCATTAGTGTGGTGGTATTGCGGCCATGCACGGAAATAAAACCTATGAAAATGTAATACATTTACCCAATTGTGGTTGTAGATGTTCGTATTCACAACAATGCATATGGGCCTATTTATGCACCCATTGGTATATACGTTTTACAGTTTGTATATGTACAACGTAAGATGATTTTCTGCATATTTGTCGTGGGGCCTTAGATCTACGATCCGAAGGAGTTATATCCAGCAAGAACACAATATAAGATTCAGTAGTGTACCCTTAATTTACAGATATTAGATCGGGAAAATAAATTTAGAGAAATTACGAATTCTACAATATAGACTTCTGGTCTAGGCAAGAGTAAGTTTGGCCTTGCTCCACATTTTCACCGTCAAGTTTAAAAATTGTATAGCATAAACGTACTCTGATGTTCTGTAGTATAAGTTAGGTTAAAAAGAGAGTTGTTTCATACCACCACATACCCAATGGTAGGACATACAATTAAGCCTGTAAAAAATCGTCTTGTGTGCTCTAGTAAGATATGAAGCAGTATCTAGGAACTCTGTTTTTTATTTTTTTTCTTAAAAAATTGGAATTGTTTCCAAACCCCTCGTTATATTTAAACCTCCATCTGTAGGGTCGAATTGTGATCTGACAGTAGAAGAGAAATATTGGTCCCAGTTCTTCAATAAAAAGTCTCATTCCCGTCTACCCTGCTATTATATGGGCTCCAAAAGCTTAGTTGTGGTTTTCCGCATTGTCCCACATATACCCAGGCAGCATGTTCTCTGGTCTTTCTGTCATTCTGATTGTACATTACATTTGCAAAGTGAGATATATACAGAATAACAACATAAAACTCCTGCAACAACCTTCGTACCTGATCTAAGTTTGGAA
Source organism: Musca vetustissima (assembly GCF_032173495.1). Taxonomy (NCBI): domain Eukaryota; kingdom Metazoa; phylum Arthropoda; class Insecta; order Diptera; family Muscidae; genus Musca; species Musca vetustissima. The sequence goes on from NW_026880425.1 coordinate 50,874, forward strand.
GTAAGTTTGAATAAAATTGGTTACTCTCTTCGAGATTAATCGTGTCCAGCAGCCCGCTACATACACGGAAATATATTTGTAAATAGACTCCAAAGAAACATGGACCGAAAATCCATATTTCAATGTGGGGTTTCTCATTAGCCACAACGCTGATAATATAAAGTACGATACGATCGCCGTGCATCTAAAGACGTTTATATGATCGTCGCAGTTTACTTATAAGTGGTAAAAGTAGGAGGTCGATTATGAATAATACACGACAAGTTCTTTGACTGAAGTCTTCGAAGAAATTCGAAAAATGAACAAGAGAAGAATATGTGATGAATCATGCTCTGTACAGCCCTGACATGAAACACGAACAAGGGAAGAATATGTGATGGATCATATTATCTACAGCTCTGACATGACACCCAATGATTTCGTTTTATTCCCGCTGCTAAACCTTCAAAATACTGACAATGGATGTCTACCCTTATATGAGCGCTATTTCTAAACATAGACCTATAGTGATAATTTCTTGTATATATCTATGTCTTCTTTTAAGGAACCTTTATACTAAATTACATTTGTTGGAAAATACGGCTAACCTTCACAATAACGGAAATAGGTCGCTGCTGTTATATAGAAGCTACGCCAAAAAGTCAACCGATATAGATAATTTTTAGTAGGAAAATTTGACACCCCGTAAGAATGTTAAAAACTTAATAAGAGCCCTCAAAATACCCTATAATGGGGGTACCGAAACTTGGAACCTAAAATACCAAATTACAGAAAATTCACCCGAAAACGTGTCAATTTGATTATTCGCTTAATTGAATTTTTTTTGCTTAAAACCGCAAAAGTTGGCAACACTGCGAGAACAATACTCTCTTTCAAATGCCGATATTGACAATTTGCTCAGTTTTTTCGTCGGGTTCTTAAAGTGCGGTCGTCTTCTGTAGTGCTCCGCAATTATCAGTGTTAGTTGTTAAAAAATAGTTGAAAAATAAATTAGTTTGACACGTATTGTATGCAGCCAGTGCAAAAGATTCAATTCAAACGTAAATATAGTGAAATGAAGTTATATTTTATACATTTGAAGTGTTTTCTTTTGTTTTGTTTACATTTTTGTTAGTCGATGGTGCGTGTTTGTGTTTTTGCATTGGGTATTGTTTCGTTAACTCCATTAAAGCTTTATGATTCGTTCAAATGCAAACATTAATCGGCAAGCTGCGCTCGTTCGTCAAATTATATAGGTATGTGTGTGTATGGAAGATAAATGTAAACTTTACGAAAAGGTAAGATTGTGGTTTGTGTATATGATTAGTTAATTTGTAAACTATCTTTATGAAGGATGCCATCTAATGGCGATCTTAGATATTACATCAGTTGTTATCCCCAATGGTAAAATGTATATTAAATTGTCATTACGTTTCTAATACCTCAAAATATTCTCCTGGGACCACATAGAATAATTGGTGTTAAAAAGGGGATAGGGGAGAGGGGGCACCTTTGAACACTTTTTCTTTCAAGCCTCATAACATTTTTTATTTTATAATTTTTGGTTTCTTATAAATTTTAACTAATAGGTACATATGTAACCTTTACAATGCATATACAAATGACATACTTTAAACTTGATATAAATATGTTATTGCTGTTTTTAGGGAGGAAGTCAAAGTGCCCCCACAGGGGGGCCCCTTATATATTATTTGGATTTGGATTTCATATGTCAAGACCTGATTATAGACGACACATATCAAAAGAAAAAGCAAAAAAAAAAATTCAAAATTTTGGTAAAGTTTTAACTTTTTCAATATAGAGAAGAGGGTAAATTTGTGTACTGTACTAATTTGTGTATACACTCCAAATTATTTCAGAATTATTTTTGAATATAGAGAATAATTTAAAATTATTTTTCTGTCGATTTTGCATTTGGGTTTCTTGGTATTGGACTTTATTTTTTCCGAAAGAATGTACTGTATCTCCCGAATGCAAGGATGTAGCGATGTCAAATTTTGTGTTTATCCTATTTGAACACAAATCTGTTCTAGGATTGCGGAAAATATCGGGGGTCAAAGGGTAAAGGTTCTTGGACACGTTTTTCAACCGAATTGGTTGTAATTTAATTTGAGTATTCATTGGGTAAAAAACTTCCTGTAAAAACGGATATATTTCAGGCTACAATTTTCGGTATTTTGGACGGTTGTTTGGACGTTCAATCATATTGGCTGGAATTTTATATTTAGGATTCTCATGAAGTAGAATCTCCCTACCAAAAATTATCAATATTGGATCAAGGTTAAGGGTAGCATCCATATAACGGTACCACCATTATTCGACATTTAGGGTGATGGGCTCCTACTGTTGAACAGAATTGACATTAATTTGTTTTTCTAAGTTAGGTTAGGATGTTGTTCGTACCAAAAATTATGAATATCGATTTACGTTATAGTATAGCTACAACGCATTTCCGTTTTTTTAAGGCTTTAGCAAAATTTTCTTACTGATTTGACTTAAATTTGGTATAAAGGAGTTTTAAAGTCAAACATACATACATATTCTTTATGGTCAACATAAACCCATATAGTGACGTAACCCCAAATATTAGGGTAGTGCCCCATTGTCAGTATTTTGAAGATTTAAGTCACAGATGGGATTCCGGGATATTGAAGGATAAAACAAATTGTTGCAGATATTTTTCTATATAGTTTGAAGTTTTGATATTGCCCCGACATGTAGATATTTTCGTCATTACTACGTTTTTAACCAGATTTTATCATTAAAATTATTATAATTGGACATGTCGGATTTATCGTGAAAAATATGTGTTAAAGTTTTAATATAGCCTCCTTACGAATTTCTCGTTATACCTTTCACCACCCTGTGGTACAGAGTATTACGTCTACGTGCATATGTTTGTAACAGGCAAAAGGAATCGAGATAGACCCATGGTTCTTTTTTAGAATATGCATAGAATCACTTTCTGAATCGATTTATGCAAATTCGTCCGTTCGTCCGTCCGCCTGATATCAAATTGTAAACATTGTACATGTGGCATTTATATTCTAATTTGGATGGAATTTGATACATCTTATTTATTTAGCCCAAGAACGAACCTTATTGAAATTGGTGAAAATCGGTTCAGATTTAGATATAACTCCCGTATATATCTTCGTCCGATTTTATGTAAATGATGCACTAAAGCCCCTATATTTCTTTTGATTTGCATGAAATTTGGCACAGCGTACTTAATTGAGCATAGAATGAGGTGTGCCAAGTTTCGTGGAAATAGGTTCCGATTTAGATATAGCTCTCATATATATATCTTCGTCCGATTTTAAGTAAATGGTGCACTAAAGACCCTATATTTCTTTTGATTTGCTTAGCGTACTGAATTGAGTCTGTGCTAAGTTTCGTGAATGTCGGTTCCGTTTTAGATATATATGTTCGTCCGATTTAAGGTAAATGGTGCACCAAAGTCACTATATATCCTTCAATTTGAAGGAAATGCTGCATAATCTATTGATGTGTGCTAAGTTTCGTGGAAACCGATTTAGATTTAGATATAGCTCCTATATGAATATATATATATATATATATATATATATATATATATATATATTCGTCCGATTTTAGGTAAATGGTGCACCAAAGTCCCCATATATATTTAGATTTGCATGCAATTGGGCATAGCGTAGTGAATTGCGTCTAAAATGACGTTTGCTTCTTGAAAATCGGTTCATAGTTAGATATAGCTCTCATATATATATATATATATATATTCCTCCGATTTAAGATAAATTGTGCACAAAAGTAAATTGTGTACAATGTACGGAAGTAAGTGTGTCAAGTTTTATTGAAATTGGTTCAGATTTACAAATCGGCCATAGCTAGGCCGATTGACACAACGTACTGATGTTAATATAAATTAATCTTTGGCGTAGATTCCCATCTACATAAAATGACTCAAAGGCTCTTACCACTTCTACTATACGTGGTATTGATATATCGGACCAGGATATCATAATATTTATGAAAATAAATTTAAAATTTTGCACATACGATGGATGTTTGGTATTGAAAATGCGATATACTGGTTAATGTTTTGATAGATAGATTCGGGTGTAATTTGGTTCTCAGTAGATGTCAAATCTTTCTACAAAAATTTACAATGGCATGGCTGCACTAAATAAACTTTCTGAACGATTACATGTGTTTTAAATGTCCATCTCATACTTTATGTTCGAATTTTTTTCAGTTTAAATCAGATAAATCGATTCCATACTATATGAGATTTGACATAGTAATAAGCCCGTCAAAAATAATAACCCATATTTTCCAATACATATATTCATAGTATTGATTGTTTCCATTTACACATCAATTTCAATCTTCGTTCTACACTCATATAAATTTACTATTAAAGGCCTAGCGATTTCGAATTCCTTCCGCACCTCGCACACACATAGCTCTGTTCGACAGAAAACAACACGGCCACGGACATGATTTTGTTCATCATTACCGGCAAAGCACATGTGTGCACGCGAATTGAAAAGTGTAATGCATTTTCATGTCAGTCCTGTCACGGAGTTGGGAGTAGCAAATGTGGAGTAGCCTCTAGTAACAAATGTTACCCTCTATGAAATCATAATCAGTTATAAATTTAAACAAAAGCGAATACGTCACAGTACAATACACAACACAATTTTAATGTTATCGGCGGTGTTGTTGTTGCTGTTGTTGTTGTTACTCTGCAACACATACATCTAATAACTGTATACTGCTAGGCCAGCTGTCAGCTAACATACTTTCAATGTATCTTCCATACATCGATGTTATTTTCTACTGGTTGCAATTGTATTGCGCCCCATTTTTTGATGTGGCGGTGGAACGTTGTTCTTGGAATCTCAATACACTATCGTTGGAGTAAAAAAAATCTGTTGTTTTTGAGGGAGAGAGAATGCCAGTCAAAGCATAGAATAATTTCGAAATGTGATTACAAACAAACATAGCCCGGATATGTCAGAAAAATATGTGTGCCTGTGTGCTATACAGTTACTTTGTGTTTATATTTTTCATTCATGCTTACCCCGTTTGCCCAGATGCCCTTAAAGGGTTATGATTTATAGTTATTTCTGTTGGACACAATGAACGAAACAGAACAGAACAACAGACAGTCAGTGCTAATTTATTTTCCACTGATATTTATGTTTGCAAATAAATCAGTTAAAAGTTGTAATGTCATACAATTTTGTTTTTGGCGGGTGATGAGGGGGAGTACGAAGGAGTTGCTGGGTGTCTATTTGAGTGAAATATAATGTTGCTTGTAATAAATGTTGTGATTATTTCATGCTGGGATATACATTTTGTAGATTTTGTGAATAATTTTGTTATACTATTTTGTTTTTCCGTTACTCATATTTTGTGTAAATAAATAGTTTCAAGATGGTGTTTAATGAAACATTTTTAAGTTCAACATTGTTATTCCTTAGAGGTGGGAATCGTAAAGAGTGTTATTTGAAAAATTTTCTGCAATTAATGTATAGGCGGATATATAAAAACTGTGATTTTAGTATGTTTATAACACTATGCAGTAAAATTAAGCTCTTGGTCTTGGTGGTAAGAAATTCGTTTTGATTATTAAATAATTTGGGGAATATAATTCGTTTTGATTATTAAAGAATTTGGTGAATATATTATGAACCCAGAAGGCATATTCCTTATAGTCCTTTTAATTCGTCCTTGTTCATAAAATTTCAGATATGGTCCTCCTATACAAGAAATCGATGTTTGTATGTTTTCATCGTCATTTTTATACTTTAACCCGATCATGGTAAGAAAGAAAGCTTTAATCAATTTACATTAACAAAGAATTTTTTTTTTTTTTGTAAATGGATCTCATTTTGACAAATACGTTAATAGTATTCTATTGCGAAAGGGAAATCCGCATGACCAAATTTTTGAACATCATTTGCAACCGATTAGTATGCATTGGTTTGCAATTGGTATGCATTGACCAATTGAAAGTAAAAACTATTGTCAATCACATGTAATAACTTGTTTGGTTAACATTTGATTGGGTCCGGTGCTAGAAGGATAGAGAAAACGTAATAAGGACTCGAGATTTATAAAAATATTCAGTAATCGATTTGATTGTTGCCATGTTATTACAAAAATAACCTGTATATACGCAAACAAAGATATAAAACATATTCTTTATGAATAATAGGTCAAATTGACCCATGACGATTTTGTTCACAACCAAAATCTTTGTTCTGTATTTATGGTTTCCGGTATTTTGGAGGTAATTACTAAATTTTCTAACCCAAGAAGCATCTTCGATTTTATATGTGAAGGCTATATTCTAATTATTTCCAGTTCGTCATAAAACATTTGTGACTTCAAAAATCGATTCACGATTTTGCATATAATTTCCATTATAAACTTTTACCTTTTTATATTCTACACAACTATGTTGTCAGGGTATTATAGCTTTGTGCAGCCCCAAGTGTTTGTAATGCCACCTTCAAGTATACCGATCGTCATATCTCGACTAGCTGAATCGATCTAGACATGTGTGTCCGTCTGTTCATTATCATTTGTAAACACGATACAGACCACAATTATGGAGCAATCTTCACGAAATTTTGCATGTAGGATGGGTTCTGGCCAATGAAGACCCCCTATATTTGGTAAAGATCGGTTAATATTAAGGGATTGAAATAGACCAAATCATAAATTTTTGTACTTTTTTTCTGGCCGGAAGGACATAGACCCGAGAAGTTGATTGTATATCCAAGAGGAGTGGTTGACCTTTAAATTGAAAACAATTATATTGTTGTGTGTACTCGGATGTGGAAGATACACTTAAATATTTACAGGTGCTTACGTATTCATATAATATTTAGTGACCCTTACCACATTAGAGGGCGGAAATATAGTGCTGTTCGCTTTGAAATTTTAAATAAGGATACAGGTATGGTCAAGGACAACGCCTATAATGTTCGGTGATGATCAGATAGTAATATTGGGATGAAGTGGATCGAAAACTTCGAAGTTGAAAGCCGAACATCACAACACAACACACGGTGAAAAGAATCTGGACAAGTAATTAGAAGAGCTGTACTGAATATTAGTAATATTTCTTTACCTCTAGTCGGTCAATTGGGTGCAAATATCGCGGTCAAGAGGGTGCAAATATCGCTCGTCAAATGGAGCACAGTGTATATACAGCATCGACATCGTATATTTTTTAATTTCTGTGCACCAATCGACACGCACTTTTTTGAGTGGTCCACCACAAACTTTTGTCCGAAAATTTCGGAGAAATACGAAAAAGAAATAATTTATAGGTTTTCACCGCATAGCATCGACTTGACGCCGAATGAATGGAGGGTAAAAACTTATTTGTAGAAAATTGGTCATACTACTTAGTTTTTATGTAAAGGTCCCGCCATTTACATGAATTTGTATGGTTCAAAGTGTACTTTCCTACGGAACCAGGCATAATTTGGCATGCCAGGACATGCTCAGCCTTTGCGGAAGAAACTTATTCGCAACATTTTTCAATATTGGATCTGGTTTGAGGTATTTTGATGGTACCGAGTGGATTCTTAATGGGAGAAAACCTTTTATCGCCGAATATTTCAAAGACTTTCCACGCCTATTCCTATTTTATGTTACCCTATTTTTTGCCCATAATTATAGCAGTGGGTTTATGAAGAAAATAAAAGTCACATATAAGAGTTTCGTGGATCGGAAATGGCGCCCAATATTGTTAAAAGTTAAAAAAAAACCTTAGGGTCACTAAATACAAATTTAAAATCATATTTTGAAATTCAAATAAAATTAATCCAAAATAATATAATAGAAATTAAATATTTCATTACTTGGTGGTATTTCAAATAAGAGTAGCATGAAATCGTATAATGGTCTGATTATGGCCAATTTGGTTGAAAAATTTCTCAAAATCATCAAATCTGAATGTGAGGCTAGTATCTTCCAATTTTATCATCAGCATGACAACGACTATATTTTATATTATGGACAATAATACTTAAGTTTATTAAGGGTCGCAAAATTGTGGACAGATAACACATCTAGGCGTCCATTTGTGCTATAACCATTAAAATATCCTCTGGCACTGCTTGGCACTCGATTTTGTTTTTGGAAAAAATATATTTGTTCGCTTTTATATGTCTTTTGAGCTGGGATATCTTCATTCATTCTCACAACATGGCCTAGCCAACGTAGTCGCTGCAGCTCTATACGTTGGACTATGTCAATGTCAGAGAATATATGGTACAACTCATGGTTCATTCGACGGCGATATTCACCAGCAACACAGATCGGCCCATAGATCTTTCGAAGAATTTTTCTCCCAAACACTCCAAGAGCTGCCTAATCTGCTTGCGTAATTACCCATGCTTCAGATCCATATAACAGCACGGGTAGGATCAGCGTCTTGTAGAGTGTGAGTTTAGTATGGCAGGAGGTGGATATGTTTCAAAATTGCTTAGTTAATCCAGCAGGATGTTAAAAATGTCATACGAGAAACTGTCTCCTTGTCTGAATCCTTGTTCGGTATTAAAGGGCTCAGAGACTTTAACTGCCGATCTTGTGCCAGTTAAAGTTATCCTGTATAATCGAATTAATTTTGCAGGAATGCCAATTGCAGACATGGCTTAAAACACCTCTGAACGGATACGACTGTCTAATGCGGCTTTATAGTCAAGAAATAGGTGGAAAGTGTCGACATATCGTATTGCTCCTTTTTTGTGCACAGGATACATTATGCTGAGGTTTCAATCATTGGACATGCATTCCCCTAGCCAAATTGTACTAATCAGCTGGTGCATGCTCCTGACCAGCATCCGGCCACAAGTCATAAAAATACTGTATCGAAAAAAAAGCCCATTTAACTGGGCTGTATATCAAATAATTGTTAAAAAATTTCACTTGAAAAATATAAAATTAAATTTTTTGAAACCGAAAATTGTGGTGGATCCCTTAAATCAAATTAGAAGTTATATCTGAATTCGAAAAAATATGTCAAAGATCCTCAATTTCGTTAACAATTTACAATGGTATTGTAAATGAACTTACAACGCCGCCTGATATTCATACATTATTTTAGAAAAGTGCATGAATCTGGTGTAATTTTTCTTTTTTACAAATAGAGGTTACCAAAATATTTCTTTGGGACTTTGCTGTATTTGAATAGTACCTGGGGGTTTCAGAAATGTGAAGATCTGATTATTGGCAATGGCCGCCGTTGATAGACACACACAATCTAATAGTTTTGGATTCTGATTAGCGGAATAAACACCAGGACTTCACCAATTTTTAATAAGATCATAATTTTTGAATATTTTGCATCATGACGTTCTAGTGATTTCATTTTTCAAATTCCTACTACATTTTCAAAAATTTGCAATAAGTGAACTTAAATATCTCCCTCAATAATTCAAATGATTAATTAAGTCATTGCTTTCTACTCCAAAATAATACAATTTTCTAAATTGCACCGAGAACTCTTCAAAACCTTTCAATAAAAATTAAACGTATTCTCTTAATTTAAAACCCCAAGTGTTTTAATTTTTTTTTGTATGTTAATTAACATTCAATAGTCAACGAATGGTCAACGAAGAGCTTTCGCTGCTTAAAACCTTTTTCCTGTTTAAAATCTACATTAATGGCCAACCCATTGCATGTTGGTCTCCATGTCGGACCAGTTGAACAATTTTGTTTTTTTTTTCATACAACGAAACGAGATCAACACCAACCAACACACACACAAACATATAACACAAATTTTTATTTTTGTTCTTCCTTTTTGTTGACTAACCCTCTTGTTATTTTCAGAGGAAGAAACGAAAAAAAACCATCGTGGTGAACGTAAAAACGAATATTAAATTAAGTACAAATGGAGAAGGGAAAACAAAAATTGACAGTTCATATGACAGCAATGAGATGATGCTATTCATGGGGAATATCAGAGTCACCGAATATCATGGTAGCTGTGGAAGACAAAAGTTGAGACAAATATACACCAGACATACACATACATACACACAAACAAAAATCTGTGAAAAATATAAATGTAAATATTTATTCAGCGGACAGATATGTAAATGTGTGTGTGTATTATATGAGCACATCATATAGTATGTGTTCAGTCATATAAAAATTTATGGAACTGTGTCTAGAACTGAACACGATTTTAAATACTATTATATAGATATGTGTGGTTCCAACTGTGGGTCTAGGTTATTATAGATACTTAAAATCTATTTGATCTGTCAAATTTTAGTTGACTTTTATGTTTTTATGGAGGAGTATCCCTTATATTGGAATATCATATCTCCTCACACATGCACCTCTAACTTGCAAATGTATTCATGAATTAAAGATCCCTTATCTTCCGCAAGAAATTCCAAAATTTGACTACTGTCCTCGACACTTGTACGTGTCATAGTCTTGTGTAGGTATACATGGTCACTGTATGGTTACTTTTCTGTATATATGAGTATCTGTGTGTATGTATATGTGTGTGTATCCATTGTTGTTGACATTGAGTAAATTTTATGCAAATGGTTTCCAAGAAAAATTAACCCGAATAGTGATGGTGGTAACACTGATGAATACACTTTGGTCGTGATGCTGTTGGCTTCATCAAAAACATGTCCACAGATGCAAAACAGGAATGACAACAACAAAAACAAACACAACAACATCAGAAGCAACAACAACAGCGATTGGAAGTAAAAATACTGTAGAAATACACTGGACTCTCATTCATTTACAAGCCGGCCAAAGTATTTCAAATTACAATGTTACACACTTGGACTGATTGCCAAGATGGGAAGGGTCTGTCAACTGAGTTACTCAGTATTAATGCCTGACGTTGACCTCAAATGGGCAAATGTGTGAAAGAATTAAATTGCAGAAAAAAAGGAAAAGTTCCAGAAAAAGAACATCAAAGCCTTCACTACAAATGTTGCACATGTGCGTATGTGAGCGTGCAAATGAATGAATGAACGTACGAACGAATATCGGTCATATGGAAGGACAAAGGAATCAATGCTGCTATTTTTCTGTAGCTTTTGTAAGATAAAAAATATAACTGGGCGGGCAACACTTGGCATTTATTCACTCAACAATGAAAATGAGCATTAAAGTCAGTTTTGGTATAGCCACAGTGCCCAGTATGTTGAGACAGTTGTTAAGTCCCACCCAGTTCACTTGACTGGATGAATGAATTAAGATTATAAATGGTCTGAGAAAACATCAACGTCATAACACATGGAATGTGGAAAAGAAATGAAGTGTGCATTTTTTTATTTAAAGAAAATGGAGTAGAATTTGAGAACGTTTGTTCATTTAAACAAATTTAAGTCGTATAAAGAATTCTTTAAAAAAGTACCCATCATATGTTGGTCCTTGAAAAAATATTCTTTAAAATATCCAAGCCTTGGTTTTGTGGTCCTTGAAAAAATATTCTTTAAAAAATCCACGCCTTGGTTTTGTGGTCCTTGAAAAAATATTCTTTAAAAAATCCACGCTTGTTTTGTGGTCCTTGAAAAAATATTCTTTAAAATATCCACGCTTGTAATGATCCTTAAAAAATCGAAAAAATATTCTTTAAAAAAAATCCACGCCTTGAATGGTCCATGAAAAAATATTCTTTAAAAAATCCACGCCTTGTGATGGTCCATGAATAAATATTTTTTAAAAAATCCACGCCTTGTGATGGTCCATGAAAAAATATTTTTAAAAAAATCCACGCCTTGGTTTTTTGGTCCTTGAAAAAATATTCTTTAAAAAATCCACGCCTTGGTTTTTTGGTCCTTGAAAAAATATTCTTTAAAAAAATCCACGCCTTGTGATGGTCCATGAAAAAATATTCGTTAAAAAAATCCACGCCTTGTGATGGTCCATGAAAAAATATTCTTTAAAAAATCCACGCCTTGTGATGGTCCATGAAAAAATATTCTTTAAAAAATCCACGCCTTGTGATGGTCCATGAAAAAATATTCTTTAAAAAATCCACGCCTTGTGATGGTCCATGAAAAAATATTTTTTAAAAAATCCACGCCTTGTGATGGTCCATGAAAAAATATTTTTTAAAAAATACACGCCTTGGTTTTTTGGTTCTTGAAAAAATATTCTTTAAAAAATCCACGCCTTGTGATGGTCCATGAAAAAATATTCTTTAAAAAATCCACGCCTTGTGATGGTCCATGAAAAAATATTCTTTAAAAAATCCACGCCTTGTGATGGTCCATGAAAAAATATTCTTTAAAAAATCCACGCCTTGTGATGGTCCATGAAAAATATTCTTTAAAAAATCCACGCCTTGTGATGGTCCATGAAAAAATATTCTTTAAAAAATCCACGCCTTGTGATGGTCCATGAAAAAATATTCTTTAAAAAATCCACGCCTTGTGTTGGTCCTTTTGAAAAATATTCTTTAAAAAATCCACGCCTTGTGATGGTCCTTTTGAAAAATATTCTTTAAAAAATCCACGCCTTGTGTTGGTCCTTTTGAAAAATATTCTTTAAAAAATCCACGCCTTGTGTTGGTCCTTTTGAAAAATATTCTTTAAAAAATCCACGCCTTGTGATGGTCCATGAAAAAATATTCTTTAAAAAATCCACGCCTTGTGATGGTCCATGAAAAAATATTCTTTAAAAAAATCCACGCCTTGTAATGGTCCATGAAAAAATATTCTTTAAAAAATCCACGCCATGAAAAAATATTCTTTAAAAAATCCACGCCTTGTGATGGTCCATGAAAAAATATTCTTTAAAAAACTCATGCCTTGTGATGGTCCATGAAAATATATTCTTTAAAAAATCCACGCCTTGTGTTGGCCCTTTTGAAAACTATTCTTTAAAAAAATCCATGCCTTGGTTTTTTGTTGCTTGAAAAAAAAGTTCGTTAAAAAATCCACGAATTGGTTTTTTGGTCCTTAAAAAAATATTCGTTAAAAATCCACGCCTTGTGTTGGTCCTTGAAAAAATATTCGTTTAAAATCCACGCCTTGTGTTGGTCCTTTTGAAAAATATTTTTAAAATCCACGCCTTGTGTTGGTCCTTTTGAAAAATATTTTTAAAATCCACGCCTTGTGTTGGTCCTTTTGAAAAATATTTTTAAAAATATTTTTGAAAAATATTCTTTAAAAAATCCACGCCTTGTGTTGGTCCTTGCAAAAATATTCTTAAAAAATCCACGCCTTGTGTTGGTCCTTGAAAAAAATATTCTTTAAAAAATTCACGCCTTGTGTTGGTCCTTGAAAAAATATTCTTTAAAAAATCCACGCCTTGTGTTGGTCCTTGAAAAAAATATTCTTTAAAAAATCCACGCTTTATGTTGGTCCTTGAAAAAATATTCTTTAAAAAATCCACTCCTTGTGTTGGTCCTTGAAAAAATATTCTTTAAAAAATCCAAAAATCCATCCTTGAAAAAACAGTCTTTAAAAAATCCACGCCTTGTGTTGGTCCTTAAAAAAACATTCTTTAAAAAATACACGCCTTGTGATGGTCCTTAAAAAAAACATTCTTTAAAAAATCCACGCCTTGTGATGGTCCATGAAAAAATATTCTTTAAAAAATCCACGCCTTGTGATGGTCCATGAAAAAATATTCTTCAAAAAATCCACGCCTTGTGTGGGTTCTTTTGAAAAATATTCTTTAAAAAATCCACGCCTTGTATTGATCTTTGAAAAAATACTCTTTAAAAAAGACGCCTTGTATTGATCCTTGAAAAAATATTCTTTAAAAAACCACGCCTTGTGTTGATCCTTGAAAAAATATTCTTTAAAAAGTCCATGAAAAAATATTCTTTAAAAAAGCCCCGCCTTGTGTTGGTCCATGAAAAAATATTCTTTAAAAAATCCACGCCTTGTAATGGTCCTTGAAAAATATTCATTAAAAATTTCAAATCCCCAATGTTAGTGTGGAAATCTGTATCTCTTTTAATTCAAATAATGGACCGCTTCTACTAAAACTCTGTCGGTGTTCTGCGAATCCCATCCTGATTATATAATAGTTTTGCTGTATTACTTAAATACTAATTCGATGCATTACAAAACACTTTAACATAAACATGTAATACCCTCTCTCATTCTCTGTCTCTCTCTCAATCTGCCGTACCAAAGCAGGTTATAAACATATATTTACAACAGCACAATAGACTATAAGTCATGCATATAAAAGCTGAAAAAACATTAACAGAAAAATAAAAAAATTAAATCGTTGAAAATTATTTAATAACACAATAGGATTTCTAATGAAGCATTCACTGTTAAGATTTCCTTTTTAGCCATTGTGGCTGGAGCTATGAGTACGAGTTTTATTGTGAATTAGCATTTAAATGGATGAGCAGCAAAACATTTCAAGTGTTCTATTTAATAGAGCGTTAAACCCCATAGCCGGTCTGCGGATGAAGTTTATTAATGTTTGTTTATGGCACCTTTGAATTGTGTTGTTGTTGTTGCTGTTGTCGATGTTTTTGTGTGCCCTTTTAAAAGTTTCTTTGCTTTTGGTTCCTTGGTGAGGATTTGCTTGGGTTAGATTTTTTTCTTTTTGTTTGTTCTTCTACAACAATATTTTGTTTGCTGAGAAACACACAAAAAACTATAGCCATTCTTATGTTTGTTTTATTAAGGGATTGGTAAATGGTTTTTTGTGATGGTGTTATGGGAAGAATTACATTATGCGCCATGCCATAAGACTTGTTAGTTTTTTCGTCTTTGCGAGGGGTTTCTTTAGTAATTTAGGGAATACCACTGTGTGTGTAAATATACGTCGAGCACTTTCCCTAAATCCAACATTCCGTTGTAATATTTTATCCGTCAGTCTGTATATACACACAATAGAGGTGACGTTGAATATGATAGTGATTTAGTATTTAGAAGAGATATTGCTAGTATTTCGACGATGTTTTACTTTACGAATTTGTCCTTTTGTATTCTTAAAGTCTTTTATCCCTATATAGAATTGCATACCGATCGGTTGCTGAATTTTGTTGTATAGTTATGAGAGTCTACTTTTTGTATATTTTAGTACAACTATCACACAAATTTCTACTAACAGAACCCCAGCTATATGGCCGTTATAACATGTAATCAAAAATCAGGCAGCTGCCTTGGATATTCGTCACGAAATTGTAAATAAATTCATTCTGACCAAAGATGTGATCTGCTAATATTTAAAGCGATCAAGTAGTTTAAAAATGTATTATAAATATTATTCATTTAGATAGATTTAAGGTTTGAAGCCTACAAAATTTGTTTTTTTGTTTGTTTGTAATTTCGTATTAGGTTAACGATTAGTTGTCGCAGAAAATTTAGAAAATTGAATCTCATCAAATTGTTACTAAAAAATGGACGTAAAGTGTGGGAATAGTTAAAGTGGTCGGAACATTTCGCGGGAGCACACAAAATTGTGAATATCATACTGACGGTATACGATGTGCAAAGAAAGAAAGAAATCTCTTATGAAAGAAAATATTAAGTTTGATTCATTTGAGATTTACAAGATTTCACAATTTTGAACCTTTGCACTAGGACCATAAATCCAACTTGTTTTGGCCAACAAGTCAATTTCAGGTAGAGTCGATTAAGCGTCAAATATTTCAAATCTGGGGACACCAGTCAAATGTTATAACATTTGGGGTTACGGCTTAAAAATGACATGAGGTGAAAGTCGAAGTTTCATGGTTTTGAAGAGGTATTGTCGATTACATAGAAATAACCGTTAAAAATTAGCTATAATTTTATATTTTAAATTCGCATTGTGTAGCACATATTCTTGATAGAATGATACATTTTGCTACATTTTTTTTGGGTAGCCAAATTTCATTTTCCCCCAAATTTCATGCAGTTTTTTTTCAGCTAAGTACTTCGCTTTGTTACAAGAGACATTTGGGTATGAAAGGTTTTTTGTATAGAAGCAATTTGTTTTTGGATTTTGTGCGCGATTTTCAACCGAACTTCTTGTAATTTTTTGAATTCTCATTGGGTATTGTAATTTTATGTTTCGGGTAGGCCCTACATTATTTTATAGTTTGGGATTTTGAGAACGTTTTTCAACCATAATAAATAAAAACCAGTGAGCGGAGCAGTATAGTCGGACGGGGCCGGCAATACGATACCCTTACGATTTATTTTTATGCAGAGCCTGGGTAATATTTGGTGATAGTTGCATTCTCTTGTCCGATTAGAGGTCAACAGCACCTCTTCATTATACTGACATATTTTCCGAATATTACTAATATTCAGTACAGTCCTTCTAATTACTTGTCCATATTCCCATCACCTTAGGTTGTATTGTGATGTTCGGCTTATAATTGTAGCCTATAGATCGAATCGAAAGAAAAACAAAAAGAAATTTCGGTCCACTTTATCCCAAAATTATCTGATCATCATCGGTCCTTGGCCATACCTTGATTCTCATGGAATATTTCAAAGCGATCAGAGCTATATTTCCGCCTTCTAGTGTGGTCATGGGTTACTAAATAATATCTCAGTACAAAAGCACCTGTAAATATTTAAGTGTAACTCCCACATCTGAGTACATACAACCATATAATTGGTATCATTTTAAAGGCCAACCACTCCTCTTGGATATGCTATCAACTTATCGGGTCTTTGTTCTTCAGGGGTAAATATATACGCTATAGAATACAAATTTTGTCATTTTTCACCCAAAAGTCAGGGACCATTTGACCCGCTAAATATTGAACGACCTTTTCAAAACAGGCATGCTTATTCCTATTATACTTAATGGTGGGTCTAGGACCAATATTTCGCGGCGTTACAAACTTTTGGGGCTGCACAAAGCTATAATACCCTGACAACATAGTTGTGTAGGGTATAAATACGATTTCATGCTATTTGATATTAAATACTGCGAAGAAATTAAATATTTATTATACCCCACAGAACAATGTTGTCAGGTTATTATATCAGGTTAATTGCAGCCCCAAGAGTTTGTAACGCCGCGAAATATTGGTCCTAGACCCACCTTTAAGTATCTGAATCTATCTAGACATGTGTGTCCGTCCGTCTGTCCATTATAATTTGTAAACACGATAAAGCCCACAGCTATTGGCCAATCTGGTCAATGACTGGTTTGACTGGTTTCTGGCCAATGTAGACCCCTATTGTTTTTGATAAAGATCGGTTAATATTTAGGGGATGAAATGGAACAAATACTTAATTTTTGTCAGTTTTTCTGGTTGCTCTAGATGCCACAATTATTGCCCAAACATCGCGAATTTTCATATGGAGAAGGGGATCGGGCCAAAGAATAAGCATGCATAATTTGTATAAAGATCAGTCAATATTTAGCGAGTCAAATAGACCCAGTGTTTTGTGTGTAAAATGACAAAATTTTTTATTCTCGAGAAGTTGACTGACATTTAAATTGATACCAATTATATTACCGTATGTACTCGGATGTGTGAGTTACACTTAAAGCTGTACTGAAATATTTAACCCATTACCACAATAGAGGGCGGAAATATAGGCTGATCGCTTTGACAACGCCTAAAATTTTCGGTGATGTTCAGATTATAATTATGGAATGAAGTGGGCCGAATATATAATTTTTTGTGTTTTGTGTGTGTTTTTTTGTTTTTTGTTTTTTTTTTTTTTTTGAGTCGATGTCAATAATAAGCCGAAGATCACAACACAACCCACGGCGAAGGGAATCTGGACAATTAAATAGAAGGACAATACTGAATATAGATTGTAATATGTCAGTGTAAGGAAGAAGTGTTGTTGACCTCTAATCGGGATAGAGGGAGCAAATATCACGAAATATCGCCCAGGCTCGGAATAAACATCCGCAGAAAGTTAGAGTTCCGTGGTAGTTGTGTAGGGTCGGCCCCGTCCGACTATACTGCTCCACTCACTGTTTTTTTGATATGTTTGATCTGCCATTTTAGATCCATTTTCAATTTTCAATTTTGAAAAAAAAAAAAATGGCAGCCAATATTATACAGGTATGTTTAAAACATTGGGTTGTACAAAGTTTGATTTAAATCGAATGCTGTGTTTCCATAATATTATAAAATTAATTTTCAGCAAAATTTTGATAATTTTTTGTGGGATATACCTGAAGAAGTGGAACAAATGGGTCGCATCCTCGAACTTGATATGAGTTTAATAGAAATTTTACGATATGCACCATTTGGATCGGACATTGCATAATAATGGATTATTTTCAAATTTTTGATTCTTTGTGGGGGAGGAACCAGAAAAAGTGGACCTATGGTTTCAATCTTCAGACTTGAGCTATATTTCGTAAAGATAATAGGTTGTGCAAATGGGTTCAATTTGGTAATTATGCATGATATTATACAATTGAATTTCAGTGATATTTTGACCACTTTGTGTGGGAGATATCAGCAGTAGTGGACCGATATATTTCGATGTTCAATGTTTGGATGAAATCGGTTGCTCCCTTCGAGAGTTTCAGTTCGCACACATTGCATGTGTGGTCAAATGTAACATTTGATATTTACCGAATTTCTGCGAAGTCTATGGGCTAACAAATTATGGGACCCCTTCCATTATGGGGGTTAAACAATTTTTTTATTTTTTTTTTTTCGAATCTACACTAATTAAGGCATGTCCCTACAAAATTTCAAGTGAAAATCTTAAGAACTCTTGAAGATTTATTGTGTCAGCATCAACTGACGGCAAGAGTGATTATAAAACTTTAAACGCATTTTTCTTGAAGCAGTGTGTTACGAATGGCGGGCACAATAACTTAAAAAGCTAATAATCCAATCGGTTCCAAATTTTGACACGTTTCTCTGGCAGTGTATAGCTATCGTATGAACTAGGATAAAGACAATCGATGAAGAACTTCCTTATTTTTTTAACTTAGTTTTTGATCAAAAAAAGGCGATTATCCAAAAAAAAAAAAAAAAAAAAATGTTCAATGGTCCGCCATTTTGTTAATTTTTGAGCGAAGTCAATAATCCTAGTGCATACGAGAGCCAGTCATGTACTCTTTCTAGGAGTTATCATGCCCGCCATTAAAAATAAGGACTTTTCTTTAATCAAGAAATAAAAAATTCTATGTCAGTGTAGGCGGACATGGGCCTACTTAACGTTCGGTCCCAATATATAATATCGGTCCAATTCATATTCAGTATCTTGGCAATGTTTTCAATCTTAAAACTGTAATGTGATATTTTCTCACTGAGTAAAATATATTTCAATTGTTGGTCCACATTTTAGGATAGTTCCCATATAACAATACATCCAACATGTTCGTATTTTGAAGAGTTTCGGCACGTTTTTTCACCATATTGGCTGAAATTTTAATTGGATTTTCATTGAATAGAAAATCAGCCCTATCATATATATAGCTACCACCCATTCGCCATTTTGGGGGGTTGGGGGACGTTTTTCAATTGAATTTGAGAATTTTAGCTTTGGTCTTCTAAATGCAAAAAACTGATGGATCAATATTTTATTGCGTAAATATTTCTTTCCCTTTGCAGGATTAAAATGTCAATGTATACCATCTAAATATTTTCAAATTCCATAAAAACGGTGGCTATAAAAACGCGCTGATCTGCAAAATTGTTTTTTTTTTACTATTATGACTTGTGTAAGAAATTTCTCCTTCTATCTCTATGTATTTCAATGATACATTAATTACAGCGGACAAATGAACTAGCAGATCCTTATAGGGTCAAAACTACCAAATTCGATGAATCACAAAAAAAAAAAAAATAATAATAATGACGAAATTAATATGCCTTACATATTAGCGTGAAGTATATCAACCTTGTGTTTTTCAAAACGTTTTGGAATTGAATCACTAGTAAGCCCTTACAATAGGTACAACTCACATTGGGTTTTAATTCACAACAAATATAACTATTTATTGTATTAAATACAAATTAAACAACAAACAACACTGCCAACAACAAATTTAGCAAATAATTTTAATTTAATAATTTCTATGGAATACGTATATTTTTTAGAATTTAGAAATGCTTTCATAGTTTGAAACTACCTGCACGTTGAGTAGTTAAAGCCTTTGTAAATGTGTATGTATGGCTGCGTGTGTGTGTGTTCAGTTGTTCAAATATTTAAGCGAACGCTGAGATTTATTTACTAGCAAGCGCATAAGCCATTCATGTTGACGTGCATTCAGGTAATTCTTCAATGTAAGCAAACTTTGCGTGTTTATACTAACACCAATCTATGGTGGCAAGAATGGCAACTATAAAAACAACAACCACAACACACTACCACCTTGCCTCACCATCATCAACAACAACAGCGGCAACAATAACACCTACATCAAATAAATATTAAATGAATAAATTAAACTTAAATTATGGTTGTAGCTACCGCTACTGCTGCCGATGTTATTGTTGTTGTTGCTGTTCCAGTTAGTCTTACCACGTTCAATGACTAGGTAAATAATCAATACACCCATTAATTCCCAATTCCCATACCGACAATATTCCAAAAAAATTTAGCAAAAATTCTTTAAGTAACACGTCGACGTTGACGTTCAGAGGGAGAGAGAGAGTGTGTTAAGCCTGAGCGTGATTGAGGCAAATATTTTATAACATTTACGCGGTTTCCAAACACGGCATTAGAAACACAAGGCTTCAGTAATTAACTCCTTGGGGAATGTGAAAGATTATTAAACACTTTTGACAAAACTGACAAATTTAATTATATACACACAGACACACACACTTACACAAATACTTGGAAACTTTTATGTATGACGTTGTCGGTGTCGGTAAGGTTTGATGTTTATGGATTTATTTGTGTGTTGCAATAGCGAGGAGTACTGCGTCGTTCACTCGTGCATTATAAATGTAATTTAATTATTATAATGTTTATAATTATTATAAAACCAAAACACGTTTTACATTTCATAATTATATTAGACAATATAATATGCTTGTGGTGATTCAATTATGCCTATAATTGGGTTGTTATCTGCTACATAATTTTTGCAAGTGAATATTATTTTCAACAGGTTTGGTAGTCCTTTGTTTCTTAAATTAGTCATTCCGTTTGCACCGTATCAACGTATTAGTTTGGGGAAAATAAATCCATTACATTTATTTGAACTATAGGACTTTATTTAACATAATTCGCAATGTCCCATTTGGGCCAAATTTGCACCGTTTTTTTGTATGATATGTTGTAGTTGTTAAAGGTAACTTCATAATGCCTCTCTCATAGAAGTTCTGCTCTCTATTTGCAACAAACTCTAGTAGTCGATTTTCACAATCCTCCTTAGATACCAATTTTGTATCATTAAAGAAATTTTGCAATGCAAGAATCGTTTGCTGCCAAGTCTTGTCTGTATGGCGAATGCATTAAAACTACCCAACCAAGCTCCCGAAGTTTCTGGCGAGTCACTGTAGATGTGTGGGGCCTAGCGTTGTCCTGGTGGAACACGACACCTCTCCTATTGGTCAAAAGGAGAGGTGGTCAATTGCTATCTTCCATTTCTTGGCAGTAGAGATTTAATTTAGCGTTGGGCCATAGGGAAGCATCAGAATAAATAATCCCCTTCCAGTCCCACCAAATGCATAGCAGAACCCTCCTGGCAGTTAGTCCGTGTTTGACCACCATTTGAAGTTCTTCACCGCTCTTTGACCACGATTGTTTTCGCACAGGGTTATCGTACGTGATCCATTTCCCGGCTCTAGTCACCATCCATTTAAGAAATTGGTCTATCTCATTCCGTTTCGCCAAGGCATCGCAGATGGAATTCGATCAATTCTATTTTTTTATTAATTGGTGTGGCAACATCGAACTTCTTTTTGAATTCAGCTTTGTGTAAATGGTTTGAAACAGTTTTATGGTCGATTTTTAGCTCCTGGGCGATTTTACGACTGCTAACATGCCGGTCAACATTTCTCCATTTTCGACGACCCCCCCAAACGGAAGCCCTATAAAGGGATCAAAAAAATTCTATTTCGATTTATTAACTACAGCCTTTGAGACCGACTGACTATTAAAATTCGATAGTGATCCGATCATTAAAGATAGATATATTTGCGCTTATATATACATATTATATCGGTCTCCTCCTATTTTTGGAATTTTGAAGGTTTAAGCCGCATTTTCACAGATATACATACATTTAAGCCTGTGAGAGACTTGTTGTGCGCTTTAGAGAAGGAAGCAAGTTGGAATAAGTCATCTTTGTATTTGGTTTTCCAAAACTTCTACATCAGTTTCTTCCCTTGTATCCAATATCGTGTAAGTGGGCGTTTAGGCTGTTATGTCCTGTGAGAATATCAGTCGACTGATTTCCATTCAGTTAAGCATTCATATTTGCATTGTCTTATCTTCATTTGGGTCCCCCCAAAAAATTGTTGTGCTATTTCGCAATCCCCTCGCTATTCGAAAAAATGTTGTGGGTTTCCGCTGCCTATGACATCAGATCTGGACGCTATGCACGAAAAGGTTTGGCATTATTTTCTTCTATTGCAGGTCGCCATTTAGAGCCTACGGCTATTCCTACGGTTAAGGCCCTTCGAACTCATCCAATTACATGTGATGTTTAACACCGTTTAAGCTTTTCTACATAACAAGTTAAAAATCGTTTTCCTCAGAAGTATTATAATGTCGTCTGCATAGCATACTGGTTCAAATCCCACCTTAGTTAAGGTCTGACCGTTGAATTGACCGTGGTAATTCACAGAAGTGTTGCAAGAATCTCTTCCTACAAACAAAAAAGATTTGCAAATCATTGAATTGTATTATCAAAATATACCCTCTATACAGATAGTCAATCGAGCGTTTCAATCTTTTTATTGCCATTTTAATTGACCCACTAAAGTGGCTCATAAGCACAATTGTAGATTTTGGAGAAGATCTGCCAGAAGAAGTGGTGACATATTTGGGCCGTATTTCTTCAAAGTTGATGCGAATTGTAACTTAACTGAAAATGGCGAGGGCTACTCTGAGATTATATTCACCTTGATTTTTGCCAAAAATGCAAGAGCTTCACACGGGACCGGTAAACGCCTGTATACTATTTTCGCACATATTGGACTCAACCAAATTGACTGTAATTTCGTATTTTGAGTTCTCATAGCAAATAATACTTCCAAACATTATCAATATTGGTCCCATTTTTAGGTTAGCCCTCATATAACGCTACCATTAAATTAAACCAGTGAACGGAGCTGTATAGGCGGGCGTCGCCTATCCACTGACCTCTAAATTTCCGCGATTCTATATTCCGAGCTTGGGTAATACTTCGCGATACATGCAATGTCTTGGCCGATTATAGATCAACAGCAGATGACTCAGAGGTATGATTTCCGAATAACGTTTTCCTGAAATAAAACAATACCCCATAAGAGTAATTTTTTTTTATTTTACACAAACTCTTTGGTACATTTGACCTGCTAAATATTGATCCTCCATTGCCATGACAGAAATTCAAATTATTTGGCGATGCTCGGAGTATAATGATGCATGTAGAGTGACTAGAAAACTAGACATAATAAAGTTTTTGATCCATTTCATACCTGAGATATCATCCGATCATCATTGAAAAATATAGGCGTATTTCTTGGCTATAACCGTAAACTCATGCAACATTTTCTAGCCATCAGGCTAGTAAAATTCTCACATCCGAGTATATACAACAATATAATTGGTATCATTTTAAAGGTCAACCACTACTTTTGAATATACTATCAACTTCTCCGGCCTATGTCGTTCAGAAGTAAATATATATGCCATAGAATACAATGTTTTGTATTTTTAACTCAAAAGTCTGGATCCATTTGACCCGCAAAATATTGACCGATCTTCATAAATACGGTTATACTTATTTCATGTTCAGTTTCATTTTTCTTTGTAAAATTTCGTGCTGCTTGGGGCAATATTGTGGCCTCTACAGCGACCAGAAAACAGACAAATATATTTTTTGATTTGATCCCCTATATATTAACCGATTAGCAACATAGACAATAGCGATCTTCTTTAACTAGAACCCATCCTACATGCAAAGTTTCGTGAAGAATGGAAATTAACTGTTGTCTGTAGCTTGTTTACAAATTATAATGGATAGAAGAACACATGCCTAAATCTACACAGCTATGCGAGATATGACGATCGGTATAGGACCAATATTTCGGGTCGTTACCCTTAGAATATAATTATGTATGTTTATATACAAAATAGTGATCATAAATACCGCTACAAAATAATTATTTGTTTTTTTATTCATTCTATTCTATTATATTTGATTCATTTACTTAACTTGACTTAATTTTTGTAATCAGATACCATAGGTTCAACACGAATTTGATTAAATTAACTTTAAAAAAATTGACCGTCATTTTTAATTTCTCCCGTTTTATTGCAGATTCGCCTAATTTATGATAATGTATTTTCTAATTATGGACATGAAATGGGATTTTGGAATTTCGAGTTCTTTGGTAAGCACAAAAATAATCACAATAAAGTTAAAATTCCCATTTTTGTTCTCAGAGAAGAAGAACCTCCTGATCAGTGTTGCCAATTTAGCACTTTTAGTGCTAGATTTAGCACTTTTTAAACCTTTTTAGCACCAAAAAAATTGATCTAGCACCTTTTTTAGCTTTTTTATTTTTTCAGGCTACTTTTTTGTTTAATCCGAAAAAATGGCTGATTTTCGATTTCACATATACCTATTGAAATTTCTTTATGTTTCACGCTATGAATTTGATTTTCCAATGTTAAAAAATCTATGAACAAGTAAAACAACCGATCCGGCCGAACTTTTTATAACCTGCACCACGTGGTGTTTATTAAAATGTTCTTAAATTTTTTAATACTGCATATGATGACTGTGACATTGCCTGCTAGTACGTCGTTTATTTTTAAAAATGAAAAAACAAATTATGCGGGCCTTTGTGAGGGAGTAACGTAAAAAACATAAACCTAAATTGTAAAATTTCTGGAAAGATGTTTTTTATTCAACCGGAATCCAGAATGTCAAATTAGGGTCACTTTAAAATGAAAATGAGGGCCACTTCAAAATGAAAATGAGGCCCACTTCAAAATGAAAAAAAAATCGGCAAACATATATTTTTAAACAGTCACTTTGTTGGGAAAAAATAGGACGGAAAATTTATATGGACTATATGTCCAAATATAGAAAATTGTCCTCATAAATATTTTCTACCCTAACAGAGCCCAGAGAATAGGACTAAACCCCTCAAAATACCAAAAATAGGTCGGTACTCTCTATGAGCTCTGTGAGCAAACTCCGACCTAGGTTGATAATTTTTTGCATTTGTGCCAGCCTCTGAAAACGTGCAATGTAATGTTACAATCATTTCTATTAAAAAATCTTAAAGACCGCTCGTTGGAGGCTACCCGGACACGGACCAATATTGATAATTCTTGGTATGGAGATTTCCTGCCTAATGAGAATCCAAAATATAAAATTGAAGCAACCTCGGTTGAAAAACGTGCCTAAAGTCGAAGCATGCACCCATATTGAACATTTTTGGTAGGTAGATTTTTTTCCAATTAAAATTAAAAATATAAAATTAGACCCAATTCAGTTGGGGTTACCCTAAAAAGGACATATATATCCCATTTTCAGTGTCAAACACCCTAGGAATATTTGTAATGTGCAAAATTTCAAAGCTTTTTCTTCTATACCGTTATAAGTATGATCTCATGTGAATATTTCGAGGTGTTGCAACATTTTAGCACTTTTATTTGGCACTTTTTTAAATTATTTAGCACTTTCTAGCATTTTTTAAACTAAATCTTGTATTTTTTCCGACAAAGTTTTGGCAACACTGCTCCTGATAGACAATATACAACTTCGAATATATCCTAAGTAAAATATAAATCCGTAAGAAGAAAAAAAGTAACAACCTAGGCGAATGTTACAATTTGCCTGTTCGCAATTGACTATATCGTTTTCTCGGATAATAAAAACATCCTGAAAAATCATTTATTACTTCAATAGCCTCCATGAAAAGGTCAGACCTAGGCATTTTTAATCCATACAAGGTGGTTGCACTTAAGGAAGTTATTACTTGTTTTCACCAGAGCTGCAGCGTCGATCTTGTTTTGAATATACTCCGACTTCACATTTTGAAAAAAACCTTCGAAAATAAATTTGAAAAAGTTGCCGTAATTGCAAATTTTGTATTCTTTAATGCATGCAAATTTGGTGAAAACCTCTAACATAGGAAAATAAGGGAGGGATAGTGCATAAAATCTAGAGCTGTGGTCATTCTATTTTGATACTGTGACATAAAACGGAGCTCATGGTGTGGGGGTGGAAAATGTTAGCCACATCTAACAATCAATTCGATTTAATGTTTTCTTGTCTTAGTCAACTTCCCAACCAACCATAGCATCTGGGTACAAGATCTCTTCTCAATATAGTTCTAGTATACGTAAGCTTCCTTGTCTCTGAAGCTTCCTTGTATTTTTCGACTCTGATTCTGACTTGTAAGTGCATAAAAAAAGATCATTTATTCCCCCAATCTACATAATGATATATTTTAAATAATATTTCAAATTGTACTCGTCCATACACATTTTAAAATATTTAATAACTTTAATATTGTCGTACATTGCATTGTTGCATATATGACAATAACATTAAAAGTGAGTGTATAATATAATCGAACATGGTTTTAATGTTAACTCATTTAATGAACAACAGCAACAACAACATGCGGTCAAACAACGCCCACAAAATAATAATACATGTATACGTTTTATATTCACTTTCGATTTTTAGAGGTTGGCATGAGAATAATTTTCAATTGCAAAAACTCAAAAGGCAGACATTAGGGTCTTTATTGGAGCAAAAATAAATTTAAAATAAGGCAAAACTACTTTCAATTCGAACTAATATATATGTATGTATATACTTAATAGGCTTTTAGAATGTTTAAATATTTGGAATTCAAATAGGGTAGCAAATCTTCGTACAAGTGATCGGAAATCATGTCCGCCGTCAGAAACCACAACAGTCTTCAAATACTGTTGAAGCACGTTCGTTAGCCAGCCGAATATCGAATCAATAACTAGAGATCCTAGTTATTGATTCGATATTCGATTCAACAAGAAAAAAGTAAGAAAAATCATAATGGCGGGATGAAAAATAAGATCTGGCAGATTTAACAGCTGAATATAGCCCAAACACTATTAAAACAGCCCTTTCAATTAGTTGCCAGATTCCTTCCCAGCGTAACGAGTTCTGATGTTCGGGTTATAATTGTAGCCTTATCCTAAAATTTACCTCCCAAATGTCATCTGATCATCTATGGCCGCGAGTAATAAATATATTCGCTTTAGAATAAAATGTTGCCATTCTACACACAGTCTAGTTGCACTTGACCCGCTACATATTGATCGATCTTCATCAAAACTATTATTCTTTGCCTAAAACTATTATTATTCCCACCCTCTTGTAAATTGTCGTGGTGTTCGTCGAGAATGGGGGTCCCCTTAAATAAAAAACAATATTCGAAATGTATTATCATCTTAGTACAAACAAAACATGTTTTAATGGATCGATTCCATCTGTCCATACATTGGAATCAATCGTCTATTTCTCGAAAATACGCATTTTTGTCGCAGATCATTTAGTTGACGTATCGGCGAAGAAAATATTTTAATCACATAAAATCGAACAAACATAGCGGTAATTTTCATGATATAACACACTCAACAAATTGTCTATTCATTTTTGCAGCTTCTTTCGGACCTTAGAGAAATGGTGAGTTATGTTATGGTAATTTTTGTACGAAGATTTGATAAGAAATTAAGAGCCCCTTCAATTAAAAATTCGGGCCTATAATTCCAAAAATTACATAAAAAATGGATCAATATTGATAATGGTATGCATGTAAATTTTCTACACAAAGAGAATTACGAAATTCTTGCAAAAACGCAAAAAAGTGCCTAAACTGCAAAAATAGCGAATAATGGGGAATACCACACTGTTTTACAGGTTCTTGTGTCTTTGTGCATATGTTTGTAACAGGCAAAAGAATCGAGATAGACCCATGGTTCCTTTTGAGAATGTGCATAGAATCACTTTCTTAGTCGATTTATGTATGTCCGGCCGTCCATGTATTTTTGTGAACAAGGCACAGGTCGCATTTATGATCCGATTTAGATGAACTTGGAGAAAATCGGGTAAGATTTAGATATAGCTCCCATATATAGTATCGTCGAATTTTATGTAAATGGAGCACCATATTCCTAATATTGGCCCGATTGAAACAAAATTTTGCACAAAGTACTGAATTTGGTCTAGATTGATATATGTAAAGTTTTTTTTTTTTGAAATCGGTCCAGATTTAGATATAGTTCCCGTATATAGTTTCTTCCGATTTTTTGTGAATGGAGCACCATAATGTCAATGTTTTCCGATTGGCACAAAATTTTGCACAGCGTAGTGAATTAGGTCCAAAATTATGTATCCCATATATAGTTTACTCCGATTTCATGTAAATGATGCATCATACTGTCAATGTTTGTCCGATTGAGACGAAATTTTGCATAGTGTTTTTAAGTTACTACAGGTTGACATCCGTATTGAAATTATTGGTTAAATTTTGGTTGAAATCGGTTCGCGTTTATATATACATCCCATTTATATATATATATATATATATATTCGTCCGATTTTGAGTAAATAGAGCACCATACTGTCAATATTTGTCAAATTGAGACAGAATTTTGCATAGCGTACTGAATTAGGTCTGGATTTATGTATGCGAAGCTTTGTTGGAATTGGTTCAGATTTAGATATAGCTCCCATATATAGTGTCCTCCGATTTTACATAAATGGTCCACCATACTGTCAATGTTTGTGCCAGTGAGACAAAGTTTTGCACAACATCCTCAAATTACTGCACGTTGACGTCCGTCGTTCAGATTTATATATAGATCACATATAGTCTACACTATGTTTTGTTGTTGAAATCGGTTCAGATTCATATATTTTTATCCGATTTTATGCAAATGGTGCAAATGGAGGAGCCTATATCTGTTCGCTAAACATTTCACGTTTAGATATAGCTTCCATATATATTTTCATCCGATTTTATCGAAAAGATGTAACAAGTAACTAGACTTTGTCCGCTTAGGACGAACTAGTGCACAATCGAACCTAGAATGACTGGTGGATGCCAGGGTTGTACATATTTAGCTCGATGATTGGCATTAAATTTTTCATAAACATCAGATTGATATGTGTATGGGTTGTTTTAATTTAGTTCTAATATCTATGTACTTCACGCAGTTAATTTTGACCGATTCCATTTCAAGGGTTCTCCAATGATGCTATGTCGATTTTAACTATATATATATATATATATATATATATTGTACATATCGCTATTTTGCTGCAAGACAGGCATAACTCAAAAAAAAAATATTTTGCAGAAAATGCGTTTTAAGTTTTCATTTTACACACACGTTATATGGGACAGAGGAACTTCTACAACTTCTCAATTATGATATGAGCATATCTTGTATGCACCCAAAATGGTGAAGGGTATCATATAGTCGGTCCCGTCCGACTTTTGAACTTTCCTTACTGGGTTTTGGTAGGAGAATTTGCTACCCAATGGAAACTCAAAGTACCAGATTACAGTCAATTCCGTTAATAAATTTGGGGGTACAATTATTTGGGGGCTATACAAAAGCGAACACCTATATATCGTCATAGCATTTTATTTTGATCTCCGAAGAATATTTCAAGGTGTTTTAAACGGAATGACAAATTAAATTTAAACTTCACCTTGAGGTCGAGGATGTAAAAAATCGACTGTAGTGTATGATGCATGGCAGTTCTGTGGAAACAGATACAGTCCATGTAAGTCCATATAATCCAATTCAGCTCCAAATAAGCAGTGAGCTTCAATGCCGTGTAGTTATAATTAAAAATATTGGTCCTCCCTAATACATAAAATCCAGTGTAAAATGCACATTAGTTCATATTAAAATTTTTATATTCATATGACCGACCACCTACAGCGTCCATTAAGTGATAATGGTGTTTCACTTGTATATTGTACATGTCAAAATAAATACTTGTAAATTTTAATGTATAACAACGCCTAATTTTTTCGAAAACACAAACCAACAAAAAACTGCAAAATGTGTTAACTCTACAGAAAAGCATACTCATATTTTGCAGAATGTGTGTCATCTATGAAAAAGGACTAAAACAATTCATATGGAATTTTTTGGTGTTTATCATAAATATTACTACGCTAAATATTACTTACTTACCTGGTAAGAATATTTTATTTTTTTTCGCTCAACATAACTAACATATATTATGCCAAATATAATTATACCATTTTGTAGCTTAACCTTCTGTTATTGTTTGTCTTTTACACATTTTCTAAGAATTACAACACTTTTCTCCTAAATAAGACATTGTTCGTTTGTATTTTCCTTCGTATTACATCTTAATATAAAATTTCATTTCGAAAAAGAAAAAGAGGTTAAACAGCCGACTACAGCAGCTACCACTTGTATAATGCCCTTTGTTAGGCAATAATATGGATTTATATAATTAATTAATTGGTTTTCGTTATACATCAGCAAAAATCAAATTTGCCTTTGTCCTTTTACAAGTAAGTAAGCTTAAAATAAATAGCTTCGAGGAAATTGGCAATTATCCATGATAGCATATAAACGTAATACTTATTATAATACTACGAACAAGAAGAAGAAGAAGACGTCGTTGTTGCTGTCGACTACGACGATGAAGAACAAAGATAATGTTATGGTAATGTTTGGATTAGCTAATCCCAACAATTTTTTGAGTATTCAAGTACAATGTTTGTTTTAAGAAAATTTAAAATATTTATTTTTATTCTTTTGTGTGTTTAATGATTAAAGATAATATTTACGTTTAATTTTTAACATAATAATTTTATAAAGTCATTCCAGGTTAAAGTGAAATATAAATTTTATATCTAAAAATTATCTCAATTAGCATTGGAAATTTATATAGGAATGTTTTTTAAAAAGTTATGAGAACAAAAGTGTGGATTTTTTGAAGAAATTTCCTTCAAGGAAGAGATGTGGTATTTTTAAAGAATATTTATTCAAAAACTATCAGAGGTGTGGATTTTTATACCCTACACAACTATGTTGTCATCAGTATATTATAGCTTTGTGCAGCCCCAAGAGACGCCGCGAAATATTGGTCCTAGACATGTGTGTTCGTCAGTTCGTCCATTATATTTTGTAAACACGATACAGGCCACAGTTCACGAAATTTTGCATGTAGGATGGGTTCGGCGTAATGAAGACCTCTATTGTTTTTGATAAAGATCGGATAATATTTAGTGGATGAAATGGACCAAATACTTAATTTTTGTCGGTTTTTCTGGTCGCTCCATAGGCCGCAATTATGACACAAACATCTCGAATTTTTACGTTGAGAAGGGGATTGGGACAAAGAATAAGCATGCCTGTTTTGATAGAGATCGCTCAATATTTAGCGGGTCAAATGGACCCTGACTTTTGTGTGAAAAATTACAAAATTTGTATTCTATGGCGTATATATTTACTCCTGAAGGACATAGACTCGAGAACTTGATAGAATATTCAAGAGGAGTGGTTGACCTTTAAATTGATACTAATTATATTTTCATATGTACTCGCATGTGGGAGTACATAAATATTTACAGGTGCTTATGTATTCAGGTATTATTTAGTAAGCCATTACCATACTAGAGTGCGGAAATATAGCGCTGATCGCTTTGAAATGTTCCATGTGATGATCAGATTACAATTTTGGGATGAAGTGGACTTAAAAATTTATTTTTTTGTGTTTTTTTTCGAGTCGATCTATAGGCCACAATTGAAAGCCGAACATCACAGCACAACCCACGGTGAAGGGAACCTGCACAAGTAATTAGAAGGGCTGTACTGAACATTAGTAATATTAGTTGACCTCTAGTCGGTCAAAAAAAATATCGCGAAACATTGTCCAAGCTCGAAATATAGAACCACAAAAAGTTAGATTTTAGTAGGAGTTGTGTAGGGTATCATATGGTCGGCCCTGTCCGACTATATTGCTCCGCTCACTGGTTTAAGGAATATTTTTTCAAAGACTATCAGAGGAGTGGAGTTTGTTACACGCTTCACCACACTGTGGTACAGGGTATTATGTCTTTGTGTATATGTTTGTAACAGGCAAAAGGAAACGAGATCGACACATGTTTCCTTTTGAGAATAGGCATATAATCAATTTCTGAGTCGATTTATGCATGTCCGTCCGTCCGTCCGTCCGTCTGTAGATGTTAAATTGTAAACAAAGTACAGGTCGCATTTATTATCCGAATTTGATGAAATTTGGCACAATACACTTATTGGGCCCAAGGACGAACCCTATTGATATTGAAGATAATATAATCACATTTAGATATAGCTCCCATATATAGTTTCGCCGATTTTATGTAAATGGTGCATCAAAGTCCCTATATATCTTTCGAAATGTAAATAAAATCAGAGATCTGCACTCAAAATATATTTATACCCTACACAACTATGTTGTCAGGGTATTATAGCTTTGTGCAGCCCCAAGAGTTTGTAACGCCGCGAAATATAGGTCCTAGACCCACCTTTAAGTATACCGATCACCATATCTCCACTAGCTGAGTCGATCTAGACATGTGTGTCCGTCTGTCAATTATAATTTGTAAACACGATACAGGCCACATTTATGGACCAATCTTGACGAAATTTTGCACGTAGGATGGGTTCGGCCCAATGAAGGGATGAAATGGACCAAATACTTAAATTTTGTCGGTTTTTCTTGTCGTTCCAGAGGCCGCAATTATCTCCCAAACATCGCGAATTTTTACATGAATAAAGTGATTGGGGCAAAGAATAAGCATCCCTGTTTTGATAAAGATCGGTCAATATTTAGCGGGTCAAATGGACCCTGACTTTTGTGTGAAAAATTAAAATTCTATAGCCTATATATTTACCCCTGAAGGACAAAGACCCGAGAAGTTGATAGTATATCCAAGAGGAGTGGTTGACCTTTAAATTGATATCAATTATATAGTCGTATGTGGGAGTTACACATAAATATTTATATGTACTTACGTATTCATATATTATTTAGAAGCCAATTACCACACTAGAGGGCGGAAATATACGCTGATCGATTTTCGTGGAAGTTGTGTAGAGTATCAAATGGTCGGACCCGTCCGAGTATACTGCTCCGTTCACTGTTTTTTATTTAATAAGCTTGATATATAGCGCTTAGAATGTTTAATATTGTTCGTTCTGTTGTTATGATATCGTAATAACAGAGGAAAAGCCATCTATTGGAATTTGTCGACGTATCACTTGTCGTATCTTTATACTTTTATGTTTTTGCTGATGTTAGTCGGTGTACTTATACAGATGAAGACCACATTTATCAGTTCGTTCAATTTCATGTCAATGTTCATACGAAAAGGCGACGTCTCTTAGGATGTATATGTAGAATATACCCAAAGTAGTGAAGGGTATAATATAGTCGGCCCAATTCGACTTTAGTACTTTCGTTACTGTCTTAAGAATATTTTTTCAAGGACTATCAGATGCGTGGAATTTTTAAAGAATATTTTTTCAAAGGCCTACAAAGACGTAAATTCTTTAAAGAATATTTTTCCAGGGAGTATCATAGCAGTAGGCGTGAATTTTTCAAAGAATATTTTTTCAAAGGGGTGGATTTTTTAAAGAACTATTTATTTAAGAATATGTTTTCCAGGACTATCACAATTGCCGTGATGTTTTTTAAGAATATTTTCTCCAGGCCTATCTCCACAATAGGCTTGATTTTCAAGGACTATCTCAACAATAGGCGTTGATTTCTTAAAGAATATTTTTCCAAGGACTATAACCGCATCACTTTATCAAATCAGTAAACATTGATTTTTACGAATAATTTTCAAGGAATATCAGAGCAATATTTTTTTCTCTTGTTCATGTACATAACTTAAAACTTTTATCTATATATGAATTGTCAATACTTAACCCCTATGGCAGCACTCGCCAACAGTTTATGTAAATTAAATTACAAATTAAAATATGCATTTCCACTATTTTCCCTTTATAAAATATGCGAACCTGAAATCATTTTTTGTCATGCAATCGAGTAGAAATTTTTCTTTTTAATTACTACACCAGTCTTTTAAGTAGCCTCTTGCTATGGGACTTCATATAGATTTTCTTAGAAAATGTTTTATGACCATTCACGTAGACTATTTTTTATGATATCGTATCGCTTTATTGCACATACCACCATAAAGCTTATGGACACATAAATTTTCTTTTTTTTCAGTACATATTTTTTTCTGAACTTCAGCTGTGCAACACATGCTGGTTTGTCGTCCACACAAATGCCATTTGCGATTCAGAGTTTTCTTTTTAATTTCATAGAAAACTACTTACCTGTGTTGCATTAAATTGTTAAGTGTACGACACATACGACACATGAATAAATGAGCATACTGTTTTCTAGCAGGAATTGTTAGTACATAGCTCTTTTTTAAATCAGGCCACAATTTAAAGACAAACATCACAATACAACCCACGGTGAAGGTAATCTGTACTGAATATTAGTTATATTTGTTGACCTCTAGTCGGTCAAGACGGTGCAAATATCGCGAAATATCTCCCAAGCTCAGAATATAGAACCACAGAAAGTTCGATTTCCATGGAAGTTGTGTAGGGTATCATGTCGGTCGGCCCCTTAAACATAAATTTAATGTACTATGGGAGCTATGATCAAACCTGGATATGTACTAAATATTTCTGGGAAGGGTGGAAGACCATTGAAAATAGAGCTATGCTTGTATATGGGACCAAAATATAAGGGCATCTAGATTTGTGAAGGAGCCACATTTAGTCCAATTATACGATTTTATTGTTCTCCATTTGGAACAATTTTTTTCGGTGAAAAGAATAGCTGACGATTCTTGAAATTTGATATTCCAATGTTCAACACATGTTGTGTTAATTGTGACAGACAATATATGTGTATTTGTTTATTTAAAACATTTATGCATAGGCATATGCACTAGGACTATATTTATCTAAATGCCATGCTATACATATGTATGCTTCGTATTACTGGTATTGATAATAACGTTGTTCTAAATACAGTTGCAAACAATTTCTAAGTATGCCCTGGACATTTAAATTCGAAGAAATTTGATAGCTAATTTCCGTTTCGTTAATATACAACTAACAGTAGATACTATTTAAAATCAAAATTTCATAGAACCCTGAATTCTGGGAAATTACTTATGACGATATTCATTTGATAATTTCTACGAAAATTAAATTCGAAATAAAGCTTAACAGGATAGTGGAAGAAATTCGGTTATGACATTTTTGCTTCCATATTGTATATGTATATGTGCATTTGGAGGTAAATTAACATGCCAAAAGCCACATTTTGTGTCTATTAGCGAATGCCAGTCTCTATTATTTACATGTTTGGCATTATGAGATCGAGTTATGATTAAGATCTCGAACGAATCCAACACTTCTTCATAATATTTTATATTTACAGATTCAGTGTGGCATTTGTTTGTAGGGTGTGTGTGTTTACTTCTTTAGGTAAGCCAGTTTTATCCCTTTCTTTTTGTTTTAAAAATAAAAACCACAAAATTTTTATTTTTAAAGTGGTTTATGGTCACATTGATTACTTTCGGGAAATGCAGAGAAGACTATAGTTTCGGATTTCGCCACAAATCCTCATCAGTTTCCTTAATTTTTTTGCTTGGGATATTGTACCAGGGAGTCATGTATCACTCCACTAAACAAATTCAAGCCTTAGTACTTTTGGTGAATTCTCTAAAAGTCTCAGAACTGTAACATTCTCATTCATTCGCACAACATGGCATAGCCACCGTAGCCGCTGCAGCTCAATACGACTGACTATGTCGATGTCCGAGCATAAATTGCAAAGCCCGTGGTTCATTCGACGGCGATATTGACCATCGACGCAGATCGGCCCATAGATCTTCCGGAGAGCTGCCTCAGCTGATTGCGCAAGTACCCATGCTTCAGATCTATATAACAGCGTCTCGTAATGTGTGAATTTCAAAACTGATGTCATTAGTTTTATTTATGGCGGTACCAAGGTATATAAAATCTTTGACTACCTCAAAGCTGTAGTTCTCAAATTCCACAGTTGGTCCGAGTCTACTGGACGTCTTGCGCGTTGATACCATCAGCTTGATATTCTCGCCATTTGTCAATTTGTTGAAAGGTGGCTGTTGCCGCTCGCAATATTCGACCCATTATATCGATGTCATCGGCGTAGGCGAGCAACATGTGTTGTTTGGTGTACAGAGTGTCATTTCTGTTCAGCTTTGCGTCTCGTATTACCTTTTCCAGCAGGATGTTAAAAAGATCACACGTTAAATTGTCACCTAACCGCTCGCAATGTTCGACCTATTTTGTCGATGTCATCGGTGTAGGCGAGTAACATGTGTTGTTTGGTGTACAGTGTGCCATTTCTGTTCAGCTTTGCGTCTCGTATTACCTTTTCCAGCAGGATGTTAAAAAGATCACACGACAAACTGTCACCATTTCTGAATCCTCGTTCGGGGCTCCGATAGGTCCTTTCCGACTTTAACTGATGACCTGGTGCAACTTAAAGTTATCCTGCATAGCCGTATTAATTTTGCAGGAATGCCAAACGCAGACATGGCTTTAAATGCCACTGAACGGACATGGCTGTCGAATGCGGCTTTATAGTCGACGAATAGGTAGACTGTGTTTTTCGTGGATATTTTCCAAGATTTGGTGCAGAGTG
This sequence comes from Musca vetustissima, assembly GCF_032173495.1. Taxonomy (NCBI): domain Eukaryota; kingdom Metazoa; phylum Arthropoda; class Insecta; order Diptera; family Muscidae; genus Musca; species Musca vetustissima. The sequence continues at coordinate 87,705 of NW_026880425.1, forward strand.
AAATTCTGGTCAATGATGGATTTGTCATGTCTCTTTGGTATGGTCCAATAATGTCATTGACCATTGGATTCAGTCGTTCACTTTATATGCGATGGGAAGAAGACTTATTCCTCTATTGTTGGCACATATCGTCTTGTCTCATTTTTTGTGAACGGGACCCAGGATGCAGAGGTTCCAATCATTGGGTATGCATTCCTCTAGCCAAATTGTACCATACAGCTGGTGCATGCTCTTGACCAGCATCTGACCTCCAGTATTGAATAGTTTGGCTGGTAACCCACTGGCTCTTGCTGCTTTATTACTCTTCAGCCGATTGATTGCCATTCTGACCTCATCTTGGCTAGGTGGTATACACTCTATACCGTCATCTATTATTGGCTCGGGGGTATCTTCTTCACCGCCACTATTTCATACCAGTAGTTTTTCAAAGCGCTCCTTCCAGATTCTCAACACGCTGTATGTATCTGTCACCAGGGTTCTTTCTTCATCCCTACAGGAGGATGTGTCTGCACCGAAGCCTTCGGTTTGATTTTTACTCGTTGGTATTTAGTTAATGTTTCAGGGTATTATAGCTTTGTGCAGCCTCAAGAGTTTGTAACGCCTCGATCCTAGACCTACCTTTGATCCTAGACCTACCTTTAAGTACACCGATTGTCATATCTCGACTAGCTGAGTCGATCTAGACATGCGTGTCCGTACGTCTATCCATTATCTTATTGTTTTTGTAAAGATTGGTTAATATTTAGGGGATGAAATGGACCAAAAACTTTATTTTTATCTGCTTTTTCTGGTCGCTCCAGTGGTCCAAACCTTGCGAAATTTCACACAGAGAAAGGGGTCTGACCATAGAATAAACATGCCTGTTTTGATAAAGATCGGTCAATATTAAGGGGGTCAAATGGACCCTGACTTTTGTGTGAAAATGACAAGAAATTTTATTTTGTAGCTTATATATTTACCCCTGAAGGACATGGTCCAAACAATTGATAGTGTATCCAAGAGGAGTGGTTGACCTTTAAGTTGTCCTATGTACTCGGATGTGGGAGTTATACTTAAATATTTACAAGTACTTACGTATTAATATATTAGATGGCGGAAATATAGCTCTGAACACTTTGATCGCTGGTATCATATGGTCGGCCCCGTCCGACTATACTACTCTTAGCACTAATTTTATTATTTTTTTTTATAACGCTATAAATCAATAATTTGACCAATGGAGAATTTTTACTTCAAGTATTTGATTTTGTGTCACTATGTAATTGTAATTTTGTGTGCTCATGTCATCGTGACACATTTTTAACTAGAACCAATTGTTTGAACGCGTTATGTATTTTGTCGACTTGTGGTATATTTTCAAGTGATTCGAAATATTGATTTTGACTCTTCAGCACTCTTCAGCGATTTAAATTATTAAAGTCAAACAATCGCTAATTTTATTTATTTCGTTGAATATCCGAAATGGATATCGCGACTATTTTTCATTTCATTCATTAATTAATAAGGAAAATTAATTTGAATTAATCATCTAACAACTACTCAACATTTCTCTTTTCAGCTAGGGGTATGTATCAACATTCAATACCATTAACGGAATTCATTTCATTCGAATGAAATCAATATTCATTAAAACAAACTGCAATCCTTAATGTCAAAGCATTTGACATTCTATGGAATGACAATTTTGTCATTTATACAAGTGTAAATGTCTGACCGTACATATAGACACACATTTTTAGACTCTGTGTGTTTGTGTATTTGTTTAAATTGTACCCCGCCATTAAATTAATGTAAATAATAACAATAGTCAGAGGCAACAACAACAACAGCAGCAGCAACAACAAACGACAAAAGCGACAACAGCAGCAGCAGCAAAAATGAGAACATCAACAATAATGGCTAACAAAACACATAAATAACGACTATAAATTAATTGCAAATTAAAGGGCATGAATGTTTAACATCGTTTTAATTATACACCCATAAAACGGGATCGACATACCAGCACACACACATACATACGTCCATGCAGAATTTTTTAATTGTTTATTTCATTTTGCACCGCCAAAAGAAATTGACAGAATAACAAATCCCCATTATGACACGATATTTGACATGTGCTCTTTGCCAAATGAAAACGGCTTAAACAATGTGCTGGTGATCCATTTTAAATGAACCCGCGGGATTTAAACAGCAAAAATCTCTGGTTGTGTATGTGGGAATTTTTTGTTGGTTTGACATGTTGGGCTTTTTTTTTTGTTCTGTAGTACTAGTGTGCAAGCGTTAATATGGATTAGGGTAGTCATATTTTTTAAATCCTTTGGTGTGGAGTGAAATTTGTTATTCCATTTGAAATGGGGCGGTACCGCTCCAACCATTTTGAAGGTTTTAACTGAATTTTTCAACAGAAGTGGCTGTAAATTGGCATTCCGGGTTGTTGTTCAATATATGTCCACGTTTTGACACAGAACCCATCACGTTTAATTTTTGGTATATTTATCGTTTCTTACCCTACACTATGGGAATGTAATCCCTTGGTGAGTATTCCAAAAACCCAGAATGAAATGACGTCATAGGTCGAGCTTTTATACCCTACACAACTATGTTGTAAGTGTATTATAGCAGCTCCATGAGTTTGCAACCCGCAAAATATTGGTCCTAGACCCACCTTTAAGTATACCGATTGTCATATCTCGACTAGCTGAGTCAATCTCGACATGTATTTCCATCCCTTCGTCCGTGCGTCTGTCCATTATAATTTGTAAACACAATACAGGCCACATTTATGAACCAATCTTCACGAAATTTTGCATGTAGGTCCGGTTCTGACCAATGAAGACCCCTATTGTTTTTGGTAAAGATCGGGTAATATTTAGGGGATGAAATGGACCAAAATTTATTATTATTATTATTTTTGTCTGCTTTTCTGGTCGCCCTAGAGGCCACAATTATGACCCTGTTATCGCGAAATTTTGAATGGAGAAGGGGATCGGGTCAAAGAATAAGCATGCCTGTTGTGATCGATCAATTTGAAAAATGTGTTAAATGTGAAAATGACTTAAAGAACATCCACTCTCCTTGGAAATACTGTAAACGTGGGCGGATTATGTCCTTCTGGGCTACATTATGTAATTTCTCACCCAAAAGTTTTGGTAATTTCCACTTTTCTCCATGATGTTCAGGTCGAAGAGCGACTGTAAGAACGAACGAAAATAAAGGTTTCGGTTCATTTCATTTCCTCAATAAATACTAAAAACAATAGTTGTTTGATTTTATTGACGAATTGAAATTCCCATATGTTCCACTGGATGCGTTTGATTTTCCAATTTTAAACGCGTCAGTACATCAGTATAAAAAACAAAAAGTCGTAAAGTTCGGCCGGGCAGAACTTTTTTATACTATCCACCATGTGGTGTGTATTCAAAATTTCTTAAAAAATATTCGAGTAATTCATATGGTGGCTATGAAATTGTCAGTTAATAGGTTCTTTATTTTTATACCCTACACAACAACTATGTTGTCAGGGTATTATAGCTTTGTGCAGCCCCAAGAGTTTGTAACGTCGAGAAATATTAAGTATCGACTCGAATAGCTGAGTCGATCTAGACATGTGTGTCGATCCGTCCATCTGTCCATTAAAATTTGTAAACACGATACAGGCCACAGTTGTGAACTAATCTTCACGAAAATTTGCATGTGGGATGAGTTCTGCCCACTGTGTTAAAGATCGGTTAATATTTAGGGGATGGAATGGACCAAATACTTAATTTTTTTTTCTGTTTTTCTAGTCGCTCCAGAGACCGTAATTACGTTCAAACATCGAATTTTTACATGGGTAAGGGCCAAGAATAAGCATGCCTGTTTTGATAAAGATTGGTCAATATTTTGCAGGTTAAATGGACCCTGACTATTGGGTGAAAAATTTAAAAAATGTATTCTATAGCGGATATATTTACTCCTGGAGGACATAGATCCGAGAAGTTGATCCAAGAGGAGTGGTTGACCTTTAAATTGATAACAATTATATTGCCGTATGTATTCGGATGTGGGAGTTAAACTTAGTTAAATTTAGTAACCAATTAATATTAGAGGGCAGAAATATAGCGCTGATCGCTTTGAAATTTTCCATGAGGTTTCAGTTATGGTCACCTACAACGCCTATAATATTCGGTGATGATCAGATAATAATTTTAGAATGAAGTGGACCGAAAACTTATTTTTTTGTTTTTTTGTTTCGGGTCTATCTATAGGCCACAATTATAAGCCGAACATCCCAACACAACCCACGGTGAAGGGAATATGGGCAAGTTATTAGAAGGATTGTACTGAATATTAGTAATATTCGGAAAATATGTCAGTGTAGTTGTGTATGGTATCGTAAAGTCGGCCCCGTCCGATTATACTGCTGCGCTCACGGGTTATATTTTCATTTGTATGTTTTCTGGAAAGATTATTTTTAGTCACCGGGAGTTCGGAATGTGAAATTATAACCACTTCAGAGGTCCGAAAATGGGTAGGGTTTCTCTTTATATGGGAGTTATGTCAAAAGATGGACCTACATCGAAAAATTCCGGAAAACATATTTTTTTAATTATAGAGCAAACAACTTAAATCCTTAAAGTACGTTATATGGAAACTACACAAAATGTGGAGTGATATTTTATACATATATATAAACATATAAAATTATAGCCAATTTGGCTGAAAAAAGTGGCCGACGTCCCCAAAAATGCCGAAACGTGGTGGGTATAGCTCTCTGGGGGTTACCCCGAAGCATGTACCAATATTGATAATTATTGTTAGGGAGACATTCTGCAAATTTCCAAAGATCTGTCTTCATTATTGCGAACTCTATCTGTATTTAACTGGCAGACGGACATGGCTAAATCGACATAGACTTTAATTCTGATTAAGAATAATTAGGGTCTCAGGTGAATATTTCAAGGTATTGCAAACAAATTTAATATACACTCCACCTTGTGGTGTAAAGTCTATTGAATTTTTAAGAAGTAGGGGAGGCTGGGGCACCTTCGGCACTTTTTTTTAGAGCTCTATATCTCAGTACTTATTCAACATATATAACAACTTTATGGCTGATTATTGTCCTCTGACACTTAATTATAAAAAATAGTAGCAAAAAGATATAAAAAAATAGTATTAGTTAAAAAATTTTACAGTTTTGTAAAAAGTCAAATTTGCCGAATGTGCCCCAACCCGTGGTAGCTTCGGCATTAGATGGGGCACATTCGGCACCAGAGTTATAGCCGGGTAATTGTCATCGCTATCAGTCTGGTTGAAATTCTGATCCTCTCAAGACTCTACTTGGTTTTAATACGCCAAACAATGTTTGAATTATAGGGCTTTATTTTCTAGCGGCGGACGTTTACATCTCAAGGTCGTACACACCATCAGAAATAGAGGTTTTCTATCGCATTTTCGACAATACAAGCACGTTTGATCTTATATATGCAATTTCGAGCCATATTAAAGGATTAGTTTAAAAGAAAAATTAAAAACATTTTAAGGAAATAATATTGCACAATCTGTATATGGCCGAATGTGCCCCACTTTACAATGCCGAATGTACCCCGAATGTACTTTTTATAGTTTTTTTTTTTTTCATTTTTTCGATCAGTTTTGTAAAAACATTATATTTTTAAATATTTTTATAATAATACACATCGTAGTTAACCACTTATTAATAATATTGTCTTAAAAATTTTAAAAGTTTTATACACAAAATACTTAGGAAGTGGAATTGAAATATTACAGAAACATCTATAAAAATACAAAAACCTATATATCTAAATAAGCTTATTAGCTATAAATTCCAAACTTTGTGTCAGTTATTTATTTCGATATTCGATACCTATGTATCGAAACTAGTGATGTACGGTGAGAGCTTCATATCGAAAACGCGATTGCCGAAGGTGCCCCGATGCCGAAGGTGCCCCAGTCTCCCCTACAGATTTCATTATTATTATGATAAGAAGATTCCCTTCTATTCATGTTTAAGAACTTCTTTACAAAATTTCAGCATTTTGAAAGTCCTAGCTATATATTCTGGTTTCTAAGTGAAAAACATATATTATATATAATGGAGGAAGAGAATATAATTCGTCGGAACTATACTTACCTATATTTTTAACTATTATGTTTCAACATATTTCGTATGTACCCAATTTAAAAATTCCCATTTTATTTAGAGTCCAAAAGATGTTCCCTCTATTTTTCAAATGTTATTTTTCCGAATGACAACTTAACACTTAATTTCTAATAATAATACAATGACAACAATACTTAAATACTATTATTATTGAAATCAACAATTAATTGATGAACTTAACGACAGACAAATCGTTGATTATGTTCCTTCAACAAACAACAGTTTCGAGAAGTTAATTAATGAATGCTATTCGGCATACCCTTGTTCACAAGTCCATTATTATATTGATAAGGTAATTAATTAATTTTACATAATAAAATAAAAATAACCATCCAACTCATCTACAGTTATGTTTATAGTATAGTAATAATTACATAGGAAGATGGAGGCGGAAGTGGTGAATCAGTTTACATTTAATGTTGACTGTCGTCGATGTGGTTGTGGTGAATGTGTTGTGATTACAAGTAGTCCAAGGATCTTATTCATATTAGAAATTAATCAGGCTCATCACTTTTATTTGTAAAAGAAAACCGCAGATGCTATCTGAAAATAATTAACACATGTAATTGGCTACAATCATGGGGAACAAATCAAAACAGAACATAAGAGAATAGATAGATAGGTTATAAATTCAACCAAGGCAATAGGATATGTTTAAAGAGGAATCTCCCAACTATGGAAAAGGCCGAGACAGAATCTGGTATAACCCTTCACTTGAAAGAAAAATTGAACATTTACTAGTAGATACAACAGGAAACACTTCTTAAAATGTTATAACTCTGCGGTATTTTGGCCCATTCCCGGCGAAGCGCTTGCTTGAGGTGATTGACACTTTGGTATTTTTTAGTGCCAACCTTGCTTTCCAAAATACTCCAGACACAATAGTCCAACGGATTGGTATCCGGAGATTTTTGTGGTCATTGTGCCCTGGAAATGAAGCGAGGAGCCTCATTTTGTAACCATTCTAGGGTGGCGCGTGCTGAGTGCGATGGTGCTGAGTCCTGTTGGAATGTCCAAGGTCTTTTGTGCCCAAGGCTTTAATACACCCTCCAGAATATTTTCGCGATAATATTCGACGTTTATTCTGATGCCACGGTCGATTAATATGAGCGGAGAGCGACCATCGACTGTTATGGCGGCCCACACCATCACCATGGCCGGCGCTTGAGTTCTGGTGGCCAACCGAAGGTGCACATTTTCAGCTGACCTCTTTGGCAAGTAAACACGATCATTTTGTTTGTTTACAAACTGCTGGACAAAGAATGTTTTCTCATCGAAGAAACCCAAATTCGGCAGTTCACCACTTTCGGCTATGCAACTCTTTAGCTCTTTTGAGTCCATTCCTTATTGTTGCGGTGTATGTTCTTGCACTTTTTGGAATTCCAATGGCTTTACCCCGAGCTCATTTTTTAATATTTGCCGAATGGAATATTGCGATATGTTTAGCTCACGAGCAATTTTTCAGCCACTGCTACGCCGGTTTCGGTCAAGTCGATTCTTTATTTTTCGAACCATTTCTGTTGATGTTGCTGTTTTCTTCCGTCCACTTCCTTGACTTCGGACTACGCTACCAGTATCACGGTAACGAGCGATGGTACGTGACACAAGACATTTAAATGCTGGAGCCCTCTAACGAATAGCCACTTGTTGTTTTCCAGCCAAATATGAACTCAAATCACACTACCACTCTTGAATTCCATCACGAATATCTTTTTTTCTGGAAAATTCTCATCAAAGTGCTTTTGTACGCTTATAAACAATATAATCAGCTGTCACTGGAATAATTTCAACAGCTGTCGGACCAGTGGCTTAGGAATGACAGCAGTCTGAAGTTGGTTGCAGTCTTTTCATCTATATATATTGATGAGAATAACATTATATGTCGATTTATGAGTATCCGTCTTTTGAAATTCCTTTACAGATCGCAATGTTTAGGATAAAGCTTATAAAATGTTGCACTCCTATTACTCCTAGGATGGTTGGTATTGAATTTCACCTTTTGATATAGCCCCCATATAACGGTACCTATAACACTCGGCATTTTAGTGCTGTTGAACACGTTCTTCAATCGAATTAGCTGTACTTTGGTAATTTTAAAACATGATTTATTGAATGATAGGGTGGGCTACCGTTTTTGTGATATTTGAATTTAATCATTCAGCTGCAGAAAAATGCTTCGCCACTCTAAAGCTAAGAACAACAACCGTTAAAGTCGTACGATGTTCCTTACCAATTGTTTTAACCCATATCCGAAGCCGACGTCCCACCTCAATGAAGGTTTATTTGGATGTCTTCAATCATAGCCCTTTAACACATGTTGTTATTAAGAGTCCATTATGATGTCATGGGCTTTTTTCTTGGGTCTCTCCGTTATTGGCTTATTTTTCTCGTAATCTCGACTTTCATAAAAGTAGAAGGTTCTATTCTAAGGTTTATGAAATCTACGAGGTGTTTTCCCTTCAGCAGCTGATCTATGCTGTAGTAATTCAGTATATAACTTGATACATTGATACTCCTGATATTAACTCATGATATAAACTTAATAACATGTGGACAACCTTCGGAAAAGTCGAAACTGGTTGTAGATCCTTGTTGTTTTTTTAATTGAGATGTCAACAAACACCTATTCCTAATATATTAAAAATTAATTTCATTTTAAATACAATACTCAATGCTAGGGAGAATATTTAAATAGCATTTCTTTAATGAAGTTCTACTACCTGTACAACATTATTACATACTTGTTTAACCTCTACACGTGGTTCCCTTATTGACTATGTCTACACATATTCTAGTAAAAAAATCAACGTGGAAAACATTTGAAATACAGAAAAAATGTGCACTTTTCTTTGTGTGCCCTGCCTTCTTTTGTGCTCATTCCACCATTCCATTTAATTATGTTATATTTCCTCATCGAGCAGTGGGTGTGGCGAAACACATTTTGTGTAACTCCCCTGAGCAGAAGTACATTGTAAATCTTTGTAAAATGCTATGCAATAAAACATACACCTATACAAACTCTACATACATGCATATTTACTTGCAAACATTTGTAATGTTGTGGTAGTAGCATAACTGGACAGTGGTGTTTGATTAAAGAGCATATATTTATATTTTTAAATATGATTTTTAAGTTACGTCTTAAAAACAACAAACAACACCGACACTGATGTTTGTTTTTTAGAATATACGTAATATTAATTTGTTCATTTAATCCCACAACTGTTTGCTATTTTAATTTATAGCACTTATAATTTTTATTACACTGTTTATAAAGCTGAATACATTTGCTAATTCTATCTACAATATAGTATGTCTATACAATATACCAAAATATACACGCACACACTTTCATACATGAATACACACGACTCAGATAAAGACATGTATGCGAACATTGAATTGTTTTGTTGAAGTTGTAAGAAGTCATTTAATTTTACTACCGTCGACGGGAACCAGTAGCAGGAACATCAACAACAGTAGCAGTGGTAGTAGTTTGATTTAATTGCGAGATACCTTCGCCATAAACTAAACAAATGGTAACCATTTGCATTTAAATACTACACTTCTATTTGTTTATTTGTATAATTTTTTACAGTTGCATTGTTGTAGCTATTGTTGTGAATATGTTGCGATTGGAAGGTACATTACCACAACAGGGCCTTTAATGTACTCAATTTAATCAGAGATTTCATTAAAACAAAAATTGATAATTTTGTTGTCCATATCCACAATTAGAACAACGAGTTCCTGATATGATTTTAACTAACACTTAAGTTATGTTCTGTATAAATATTAGGGTTTGACTTTTCTACATCGACTCCAACTTTTACAAGTTACTAAATATCGCCACATGTTCTAGTAGGCATACCCTTAATCTAAGCCTTGTAATGGTTCTTGAAAAAAAAAAATTCTTTAAAAAATCCACGCATTGTAATGGTCTTTGAAAAAATATTCTTTAAAAAATCCACGCCTTGTAATGGTTCTTGAAAAAATATTCTTTAAAAAATCCACGGCTTGTAATGATTCTAGAAAAAAATATACTTTAAAAAATTCACGCCTTGTAATGGTCCTAGAAAAATATTCTCTAAAAATCCACCCCTTGTTATGGTCCTTGAAAAAATATTCTTCAAAAATCCACGCCTTGTCATGGTCCTTGAAACAATATTCTTCCAAAAATTCACCCCTTGTTATGGTCCTTGAAAAAATATTCTTTAAAACATCCATTACTTATTGAAGTCCTCGAAAAAATATTCTTTAATAAGCGAACAAAAATTACCTACTCTTGTGGATTCATGATATACTCTCCATGACGTTTCATCTCCATAATGCATTTTTCACATCCAAAATCTGAAAAAAATATTATTAAACTGAAAACTGACCTTGGAATTGTACCTCACGGAAAATGAAGCTATGCTTTTTTAAGGGAGCCATATGTTGAAAATTGGTTAAGAAAACTATTTTTGTTTATCAGGAATCTGCTGATCCCGCAAAACTAAGTTACAGCCACTTCGGTGGAAAAATTCGACTACAGTTTTCGAAATAATGAAAGTAATCAAAAACCCGGAATATCGGTAATAAATGCATTTTAATTATACAAAATATGGAAAACGATGCCTTGATATAGAGGCTTTATCAGAAGATAGAACTATATTGAACATTTTTTGCAAAAATGTTTTTCATCATCGAAGAGCTGAAATGCCAAAATGCTTAAACCTGAAAAATACGAAAAAAGGAGACAAGACGATATGTGCCAACTATAAAGAATTAGTCTCTTTCCCATCGCATATAAAGTGCTTTCCAGCGTGCTGTGTGAACGACTGAAGCCAATGGTCAATGACATTATTGGACCTTACCAATGCGGCTTCAGACCTGGCAAATCCACCATTCACCAGATTTTCACTTTGAGCCAAATCCTGGAAAAGACCCCCGAAAAACACATCGACACAGCCCTATCCGTTCAGATGTGTTTAAAGTCATGTATGCATTCGGCATTCCAGCAAAATTAATACGGCTATGCAGGATAACTTTAACTGGCACAAGGTCAGCAGTTACAGTCGGAAAGGACCTATCGTAGCCCTTTAATACCGAACCAGGATTCAGATAAGGTCATAGTTTGTCATGTGATCTTTTCAACATACTGCTGGAAAAGGTCATACTAGACGCAAAGGTGCACAGAAATGGCACTATGTACACAAAACAACACATGTTACAGCCACCTTTGAACATATTGAGAAGGAGTCTGGCGGTAAATGGCCAGAAGACCAAACTGATGGTATCAACACGCAAGACGTCCAGTAGACTCGGACCAACTGTGAAACATGAGAACTACAGATTCGAGATAATCAACGATTTTATATATCTTGGTACCGCCATAAATAAAACAGGGTGTTTCAAATTGGAGGAGATGCACACAAGACCGACGCGCTTGGAAATCTTTTTTAAGCTCGGCTTATGGAACAACCGTTCTGTCATAAGCCAACTAAGTAAGTAAGTCGGTCCCGTTACGTTAGATCTAAACCGAAACATGGAATCATATCGAACATGGACGAAAATGGTCCGAAAACGTCCCAAACTCCACAAAATACATAATACACAAAATACATAATACATGTGCTGTTAATTCGGTCGAGGAAGATGCCAAAATCCCCAACATTCCGAATATTGGGCGTAACGCTATAAACGTGAGCGAGATATAATTTTTCGCTCGGATCACAAAAAGGCGTACTCAACGATTTTCTTCGTCAGAAGAAGTTATTTTAGAGGTGTCTGAATCGAAGTGGTCTCAGCGCATAACATAGATAATACATTTAAAAAGAAAACAACAAATATATTTATAATGATAACTATTCGCAGTTTCATTATCAGGCCTGAAAAATAAATAGTAAACGCTCTTATTTGGAGCACTCCTTTATATTAACAAACTTTTTTACCGACCATTTCTATATTTGTCATTCATTCCTTATTTCCCAATCCAAGAGAAGATGGGATGGAGAAGGCCTTTGAATTAGATAGCCTTTAAAATCCAGCCATTTTAAGGTGAAATATTACATTTGTTTTTTTCTATGTACACCGTGCATACGTACTACTAAGTAAATGTAAGCTTCAACACTGACTTTTTGACCTTTTCGTTTCGTATTTTTCTTTTAGCAGAGTTTACTTGACTCTGCTACTTTTTATACGGTTGTTTTGTTTTCCTTCGGATGGCGATCATCATTCATCTACCCTATACTCCCACACACACACATGTACACATACCCCTCAGCTCATCATGAATGACTGACTGACGGACGGACGTACGGTCGGACTGAATGGATTACTTGTGCGGTAAGAAAGGACTTGAAGTTCTTCATTTGTTGGCTTTTGTTTCCTGGTGTACACTTTAATGTTGTTATTTTCAACTGTGCTTTATGTGGCCGCTGGTGTGAGTATTTACACATTATCCTTAGTTAGTTGGTCGTTTCGATGTTTGACTGGAGGAGTGGCGGGCGACTTGGTTAGTTTGTTGCTGCATACAATAACAATTTAAATTTATTTTTAACATGCAAAGTCGTGCAACATCAGTAAACTTTAAGCCGCTAATAGCCAACAATAACAACCCATAGCTACTCGCAACAGCAACAACAACAACGATAGTCGTCGAAATGCCTCCTGCACCCAGTTGGTTTGTAGCAATACAAAATATTCCTATCACTCTATTAGCCTCAATCTAAGTTCAGCAACAGAAACTCCTTAAGGCATACTGTAAGGATAACAACAACGGCTACAACGTTAGCCTAACTTTGTAATATCTTGGCATAGAATAATGTCTTTATTTTTTAATAGGTTTTCATTTGATTTCCTGCAGTCTTGATATATACCCAGGCGTAACGTGTTGGTTAGGGAATATAAATTTTCATTGCGTTTCCTTAAGGAATCCTATTAAACTACGAACATTTTTAAAGTTTTTCCTAAATAAAAATTTGTCCATATTAAGATTGCATTAGAAAATACAATTTGTATGCCCAGAAATTTGATATTCTGTTGGTGATGATATTGACATATGGTTCATGCAAATAAAGCAGCGATGGTCGTTCCTCAATTGTTTTTTTTTTTAAGAAATAACACCCAATTGCCAAAATACCGAAATTAAGGAGGTACCATTATATATACGAGTAACCCTAAAAAGTGGACCAATATTGATCATTATATCTTTCACCACACTGTGGTACTGGGTATTACGTCTTTGTGCATATGTTTGGGGGTGGCTTAGGGGATGATAGATACCAAGCAACGGCTCTTATTGGCTTTAACATGGCGAAGTCCAGGCTTATCTTGATCCCTTGGTGCCACCTGGGCCACCTGGGGTAGCTATTTTCATCAACCGGGCTAATATGTGCCGCGAGTTCACCCATAAGAACTATAAAAATGGGTTGAAGCGTCGGGTTAGTTGCCCACACACGGAAAACCGAACCTACTATGAACAAGTGATCGGAGCAGTATAGTCGGGCGGTGCCGACCATATGAAACCCTACACAACTTCGAGGAAAATATAACTTTCTATGGTTCTATATTCAATATTTCGCGGTATTTGAACCCTCTAGACCGACTAGATGTCAACAAATATTTCTAATATTCAGTAGTCGAGGGCTGTACTTGTCCATACCCTCTTTATGGACAAGTATGTTGTGATGTTGAGGTTCCAATTGTGGCATGTAGATCGACTTAAAAAAAACACAAAAAATTAAGTTTCCAATATTATTATCTGATCATCACCGAAAATTATAGGCATTGTCCTTGACCATAATTACAACCTCATGGACCATTTCAAAGCGATCAGCGCTATATTTCCGCCGTCTAGTGGGGTAATGGGTTACTAAATAATATCTGAATATGTAAGCACCCGTAAATATTTATGTGTAACTCCCGCATCCGAGTACATACGACAATATAATTAGCATCAATTTAAAGGTCAAAAACTTATTTTGGACATACTATCAACTTCTCGGCTCTATGTCCTTCAGGAGTAAATATATACGCTATAGAATAAAAATTTTGTAATTTTTCACACAAAAGTCAGGGTCCATTTGATCGGCTAAATATTGACCGATTTTTGTCAAAATAGACATGCTTATTCTTTGGCCCAATCCCCTTCTCCCTGTAAAAATTCGAGATGTTTGGGCCATAATTGCGGCCTCTGGAGCAAAGAGAAAAACCGACAAAAATTAAGTATTTGGTCCATTATATCGCCTAAATATTAACCGATCTTTAACAAAAACAATAGGGGTCTTCATTGGGCCGAACCCATCCCACACGAAAAATTTCGTGAAGATTGGTCCATAACTGTGGCATGTATCGTGTTTACAAATTATAATGGACAGACGGACGGACACACATGTCTAGATCGACTCAGCTAGTCGAAATATGACGATCGGTATACTTAAAGCTGGGTCTAGGACCAATATTTCGCGGCGTTACAAACTCTTGGGGCTGCACAAAGCTATAATACCCTGACAACATAGTTGTGTAGGGTATAAAAAGCAACGAAAAAACCCAAACCCTCCTAATGTTGAAGACCCCCGCAAACGTAGAAAGGACCACGATCTGCGAATTTGCACTTGGAATGTGCGCACGTTGTACAGGACAGACGCAGTGCCCTCTTTGGCGTATTTACTCAAGAAGTACAAAGCCAATATTATTGCCTTACAGTAAATGCGATGGAAATGGACTGGCGTACGTAAATCATATGATTACGCCCTGTATTATAGCTGCCATGATTTATTATAGCTGCGGATTTATTGTTAACAGGAGAATAAAAGACCTCGTCTCCAGATTCACTCCAGTAGATGAGCGAATTCCTATAATCCGTATAAAAGCGAAGTTCTTCTACATCAGTCTCATTTGCGCCCATGCTCCGACCGAAGATAAAGATGAACAGACCACAGACATATTTTACGAGCGCATAAAAACAGCATATGACCACTGCCTGGCCATGACATTAAAATTGTGCTAGGAGATTTTAATGCAAAAATCGGAAGGGAAAATATCTTTGACCACACCGTCGGAAAATTCAGCAGCACCAAATTCAAGCATCTCGATATACACAAGGCCACTTGGATTTCTCCCGATCGAACAACGAGAAATCAAATCGATCATGTTGAAATCTAGAAACAGAATATGACCGTTGCCCTGGCCATGGCTTTAAAATTCTCCTAGAAGATTTTAATGCAAAAATCGAAAGGGAAAATATCTTTGGCTCCACCGTCGGAAAATTCAGCAGCACCAAATTCAAGCATCTCGATATACACAAGGCCACTTGGATTTCTTCCGATCGAACAACGAGAAATCAAATCGATCCTGTTGGGATAGACGGAAGGCATTCATCTAGTGTTTTAGAAGTTCGATCGATACGATGAACGAATATCGGTTCGGACTATTACCTTGTGGCAGCCAAGGTTAGCACCTTAATGTAGCAGCAAATGTGCGATGTAATGTAACACTGAAACTCGACGTCGGAAAGCTTCAAGCACAACATATAGTAGAATCATAATCCGCTCAACTTACCCTCTTGCATGACGAAAGCACTCCTTGTCCCGATAATAATATAGAAGCACAATGGCAAAGAATTGCCCACTCCCTACAAACTTCAGCAAAAACAACACTTGGGTACCAAGAACCACCATTAACAAAACTGTTATACGATCATGAGTCTCGTAATGCTACTGAGGCGAAAACGCAGCGTATAGGGCAACCCTGCAGGCAGTACCAACACATAATGCGAGAGAGGATTATCGGGAGAAAAGGAGAGAGGAGAAACATATTATCAGAAAAAAAGAAGAAAGAACAAGAAAAGCGGGAGCATGAGCAAATCGAGATGTACAGGAGTCAGAATGAAGTCCGGAAATATTACCAACGAGTAAAACACCAAAACGAAAGCTTTGGTACTGGCACATCCTCCTATAGAGATGAAGATGGAAACCTTTGGCAAATAAAGGCAACGTGTTAAGGTTCTGGACCGAACATTTTGAAAAGCTACTGGTATCAAATAGTGGCGGTGAAAAATATACCCCAAAACCAATAAGATATGATGGTATAGAGTGTATACCACCTTACCAAGATGAGGTCAGAATAGCAATTAATCAGCTGAAGAACAATAAAACAGGAGGTGCCGATGAACTATTCCGGTGGTCAGATGCTCATGCACCAGCTGATTAGTACAATTTTGCTAGAGGAATGCAAACCCAATGATTGGAACCTCAGCATCCTATGTCTCGGGCACAAAAAAGGAGACAAGGCGATATGTGCGAACTCTAGGGGAATAAGTCTCCTTCCCATCGCATATAAAGTGCTATCCACCATGCTGTGTGAACGACTGAAACCAATTGTCAATGACGTTTTTGGATCATACCAATGCGGCTTCAGGCCTAGCAAATCCACCATTGACGAGATTTTCATTCTGGGCACAAATCATGGAAAAGACTCACGCAAAATACATCGACACATTCCATCTATTCATCGACTATAAAGCCGCATTCGACAGCCCTATCCGTTCAGAGGTGTTTAAAGTCATATCTGCGTTCGACATTCCTGCAAAATTAATACGGCTAGGCTGGATAACTTTAACTGGTACAAGATCAGCAGTAAAAGTCGGAAAGGGCCTCTCGGAGCCCTTCAATATCGAACGAGGATTCAGACCTACATTTACATTTTGTCATGTGACTTGTTTAACATCCTGCTGGAAAAGTTCATACTAGATGTAAATGTGAACAAAAATGACGCTCTGTACACAAAACACAATATGTTACACGCCAACGACATCGACATAATGGGTCGAACATTGCGAGCGGTAACAGCCACCTTGGAACAGATTGAAAAGGTGTCTGCCAAAGTGGGACTGGTAGTAAATGGCGAAAACACTAAGCTAATGGTATAAACGCGTAAGACGTCCAGTAGACTCGGACCAACTGTGGAACTTGAAGACTACACCTTCGAGGTAGTTAAAGATTTTATATACCTTGGTGACGCCATAAATAAAACTAATGACATCAGTTTTGAAATCCGGAGAAGAATAGTGTTGGTCTGGGTAAGCATTCAAGAACGAGGCCACCTCTCGCCAGACCAAACACACACTCTACAAGACGCTGATATTACCCGTGCTGTTGTATGGATCTGAAGCATGGGTACTTGCGCAAGCAAATGAGGCAACTCCTGAGTGTTTGAGAGAAAAATTCCCCGGACGGCGATATTCGTCATCGATCTGCGTCGATGGTGAATATCGCAGAAGGGAAAGGCACGAATCCGATGGAAAGACCACGTTGAAGATGGAATGGGCTTGGAAATTATTTTTAATGTCGACTTATTATCTTTACTAAACCTAGATCAAGTTTGAAAATGGCACTCATTGGTCCACTCCACCCACAAAGATTCAAAATGTTCAATATTTATAAAATTAATATCATGCGAACGGACTATACGATTTGAATCAAAATTTACACAACTTTTTATCTTTACCAAGCCTAGCTCAAGTTTGAAGATGGAACCCATTCGTCCCCTCTTTCTGGTACCACCCCACAAAGGATAAAATTTAAAACGAATACACCCTCACCGCATAGGATGAGGGTGTATATCCGTCGGCAACGCCGACTGATCGATGTTTGTTCTCTATGTTTGTTCAATATTCACGAAATTTAACAGCGGGACTGGAATTAGGTCTAATATGTATTTTATATCCTACACAACTATGTTGTCAGGGTATTATAGCTTTGTGCAGCCCCAAAAGTTTGTAACGCCGCGAAATATTGGTCCTAGACCCACCTTTAAGTATACCGATCGTCATATCTCGACTAGTTGAGTCGATCTAGACATTTGTGTCCGCCCGTCCGTCAGTCCATTATAATTTGTAAACACGATACAGCCCACAGTTATGGACCAATCTTCACGAAATTTTGCATGCAGAATGGGTTCTGGCCAATGAAGACCCCTATTGTTTTTGGAAAACATCGGTTTATATTTAGGGGATGAAATGGACCAAAAACATTATTTTTGTCGGTTTTTCTGGTCGCTCCAGAGGCCGTAATTATGGCCCAAATATGGAGAAGGGGATGGGGCTAAAGAATAGCATGCCTGTTTTGATGAAGATCAATCAATATTTAGCGTGTCAAATGGACCCTAACTTTTGTGTGAAAAATGAAAAAAATTGTATTGTATAGCGTATATATTTACCCGAGAAGTTGATAGTATATCCAAGAGGAGTGGTTGACCTTTAAGGGGACCCCCCCATTCTCGGGGTCAAAATTTTTGTTGATATATTTCGAATCTACACTGATTAAAGGATGTCTCTACAAAATTTCAAGTGAAAATCTCAAGAACTGTTGAAGATATATCCGATTTATTGTGTCAGCATCAAGTGACGGCTGAAGGGCTTCTCAAACTTTAAACGCGTTTTTCTCTAAACATTTTTTTGCGAATGGCGGGCACGATAACTCAAAAACTAATAATCCAATCGGTTTAAAATTTTGCAACTTTTCTTTGGGAGTGTATAGCTCTCGTATGAACTAGGATAAAGCCAATCGGTGAAGATCTTCCTTATTTTTTAACTTGGTTTTTGGTAAAAAATCGGAGATTTTTCAAAAATATTTTTTCAAAGTTCCACCATTTTGTCAATTTTAGAGCGAAGTCAATAATCCTAGTTCATACGAGAGCCAGACATGTACTCTTTCTAACACCGTTGGAATTTTCGGATTCCGATGTTCCAGTGAGGAGTTATCATGCCCGCCATCAAAAATAAGGACTTTTCTTTAATTACAAAAAACAACAACAAAACAATAACAAAAATTTTTTGTAAATTATTTTTCTTCTCTTTTAAATCTTCAATTATATATGTGCAAAGTTACAAACCTTAACAAGCATTGGTATTGATTTACCAGCCCTTTGAAAATCTTGAAAAATTAAAATAGAGAATGGGGGGGGGTTCCCTTAAATTGATACCAATTTTATTTTCGTAGGTACTCGGATGCGGGATTTACACTTAAATATTCCAGGTTCATATATTATTTAGTAACCTGTTACCACACTGGGGGCCGGAAATATAGCGCTGATCGCTTTGAAATTTACCATGAGGTTCCAGTTATGGTCAAGGACAACGCCTAAAATGTTAGGTGATGATGAAACTTACTTACGTACTTTGGTGATGAAACTTACTTACGTACTTTTCGGGTCGAAAGCCGAACATCACAACACAACCCACGGTGAAGAGAATCTGGACAAGTAATTAGAGGGACTGTACTGATTATTAGTAAGATTTGCTGACCTCTAGCCAGTCAAAAGTGTGCAAATATCGCGAAATATTGCCCAATCTCAGAATATAGGACCACAGAAAGTTAGATTTTCTTGGATGTTGTGTAGGGTATCGTATGGTCGGCCCCGCCCGACTATACTGCTCCGCTCACTGGTTTAATTTGAAATTGATTTCGGTTCAAAATTTAATGTAAATTGAGCACCATAGATCCTGTTCTATTTGTACGATATTTTGTTGTTGACATCGGTTCTTATATATTTGGTTAGCACACTGTGTTGCAGCATACCAAATGGTGGATGCCACGGTTGCTCAAATACGTCCATTTATGTGTAGCTCGATTCAGACAAATGATTGACATTCAATTTTTCATAAATTTTCGAGAGGTTGTTTTTCTAGGGTTGTTTTTCTAATTTAGTTCAAATACCTATGTACTTCACATCGTTAATTTCGTCCGATTTCATTTCAATGGTCCCCGAAAGATGCTATGTCTATTCCATCTAAAGGATATTGTACATACGAGCATCTCTTGTATGTACCCAAAGAAGTGAAGGGTATCATATAGTTGGCCCCGTCCGACTTTTGAACTTTCCTTACTGGTTTTTATTTATTTTATTATTTTTAAGATATGTTTTCTACTCATTGAGTAACTAAAATATCAATTTACAGCGAATTCGGTAGAGAAACGTACCCTAAACACCCAATATATTTTTCATCCTATCAAATATCGAATAAGATACAGAAAATAGACACAAGATGGGGCATGGTTAAACGGACATAGAATTTTATTCGGATCAAAAATATATCCGATGAATATTTCGAGGTATTACAAACGGAATAAAAATTTTAATTTTAAATACCTTTAAAATCAACCACAGAATGTAGAGCATAAAGTTTAAACAATTGACACACATTTTGATTAGTGTTAGTAAGTAACATGTACCAATTTTCTCATGCTAATTACGCACAATCTATGTATTATTTTGTTGCTGCTGCTGATAAGTATTTCAAAATCATAACAACATTTATTTATGTCTATATAACGTAATTAGCACACTTAACGGTGGCGTGCGCGAACACCTACTCAATGTTAGTTACCGGGTAGTCAAACTTTGCCAATTAAGGTTAATGTCATCCATGAAAATATGATAGCGCGTGCTGCTGCGACTGCTATTCCACAGCCGCTGTTATGGCTGAGCAAAAATAAAAAGTGAAACGACACTGTTAATGTATAAAAATGATTTCAAGGTCTCATTTTGTATTCCCAAGTGATTTAATCTCTCATTAATTGGCTGGCTGGTTGATTGGTGTGTTTGCTACTAGACATTAAGGCTGACTATTTTTCAACTGTTTTTATTGTTAAAAGATAAAGAGAAGTGGTTTAATTTGTCATTGTTAGTGTACAATATTGTGTCGTCGTTGTTATTGTTCGTTTTCATATTGATATCATCAGTATTTGATTAACGTTATTACAAATAACAGCTTGTAGTTTTGTACTTTTGTTTATGTTTCATACGATTAAATAGGTAAACATATTTTAAAAATTTAATCAAAATTAATATCAGATGCTTAATAAAATTTATTGCAAAATTTATGGTCGATATCACTAGTAAATATAAGTTACTATTCCATTACATATAATTTTTATCCTAAGATCTAAATGTATAATTATTGTTCAAAAATAGACATAGATATGATAAAACATTTATATTTCCGGATTACTCCATTAATGGCGTTTAAGTTGAAAACAGTAGAAAAAAAATATGTAAACACATTTGTATATTCCGGTATTGTAAAATTTTATTAAATATTAGAAAATAGACGACAGCACTGTCATTTGAATGGTCATCGCGTAACAGCGATACCAACAAACATGTTATGTCGATTCTCTGCAAAGTAGAGACGCATAACAGTGGAGTAATTTCACATGGTTACATGTTCCGCCACAACATTTTCTGAGACTTTTAGAGAATTCTCAAACAGAGCGTTCTTTAAAAGTACTTGGGCTTGACGTTGTGGATGTAACAAAATTGGGGAAGAAGA
Source organism: Musca vetustissima (assembly GCF_032173495.1). Taxonomy (NCBI): domain Eukaryota; kingdom Metazoa; phylum Arthropoda; class Insecta; order Diptera; family Muscidae; genus Musca; species Musca vetustissima. The sequence goes on from NW_026880425.1 coordinate 109,187, forward strand.
GTTTTGTTTTGTTAAGTGGAGTGATACATGACTCCCTGGGACAAGCAGAAAACTAAGAGAACTGATGAGGATTTGTGGCGAAATCCGAATTCTTGTTGTTTTTATTTTTAAAACAACAAGAAAGGGATCATGCTGGCTTAGCTAAAAAGTAAATATTATTCTCTATTCCCTTTTTATTAACCATTGGACCTAGGGGCGTATGATGTACAATATATTATTAAATATTACACATACGATACAGAGTACGAGTTTAAATATGTTTAACATGTTGAGGCAGGAACAATAACAGTTATAAGAAATATTAAATCAGTTATATAATGACAATCACATTGTGACCTAAATAAAAAATCCATTTAAGGGGACCCCCCCATTCTCGGGGTCAAAAATTTTGTTAATATAATTCGAATCTACACTAATTAAAGAATGTCCCTACAAATTTCCAAATGAACATCATAAGAACTCTTGAAGATATAGCCGATTTATTGTGTCAGCATCAAATGACGGCTGAAGGGCTTCTCAAACTTTAAACGCGTTTTTCTCCAAACCATTTTTTTCGTATGGCGGGCACGATAACTCAAAAACTAATAACCCAATCGATTTCAAATTTGTACAGGTTTTTCTGTGAGTGTATAGCTATCATATGAACTAGGATAAAGCCAATCGGTGAAGATCTTCCTTATTTTTCTAACTTTGGTTTTGGTAAAAAATTGGCGATTTTTCAAAAATATTTTTCAAAGGTCCGCCATTTTGTTAATTTTAGAGCGAAGTCAATAATCCTAGTTCATACGAGAGCCAGACATGTACTCTTTCTAACACCGTTGGAATTTTCGGATTCCGATGTTCCAGTGAGTAGTAACATGCCCGCCATCAAAAATAAGGACTTTTCTTTAATTACAAAAAACAACAACAAACATTTTTTTGTAAATTATTTTTCTTCTATTTTAAATCTTCAATTATATATGTGTAAAGTTACAAACCTTAACAAGCATTGGTATTGATTTACCAGCCCATTGAAAATCTTAAAAAATTAAAATCTGAATTGGGGGGGTTCCCTTAAGGGGATCGCCATTTTCAGTTAAATATAAAAAGTAACTTTTAATACATAAATGTAACTGCAATATATTTGGCCATTTTTAAAATCGAAAGTCTTGTCATACGAAACGACCGATATTTGACAATCATCACAATTTTAGGACCGAATATATGATAGCCTTAACCATTTTGGGTACATACAATAGATGTTCATACGTACAATATCTTTTAGATAGAGTAGACATAGTGTCTTTGGAGAACCATTGAAACGGAATCGGACGAAATTAACTGTGTGAAGAACATATTAAAACAAAAAAATGCACATACCAATCAAAAATTTATGAAAAATATAATGTCAATCATAGAGAAAAATATGTATAAGATCTATATGAATCAATTTGAGCAAGCGTAGTATCCACCATTTGGTATGCTGTAACACAGTGCGCTATCCAAAATTCATCTCGACACAAAATTCAATACACGTTATTCTAGATTCGATTTGGTACGTTGTTCACTAATTCGTCCGAAGGGGCAAACTTTAGTTACTTGGTACATCATTTCGATAAAATCGAATCTGAAACGTTTTAATACGCTATGTTCCTCCATTTGCATAAAATCGGAGCTATATCTACATGGTAACCGATTTCAATAACAAATTAAATCTGAACCGATTTAATAATTTCCTATCCGTTGCTAAATTTCGTGAATATAAAACTAACATAGACTCTTCGGTGCGTCATTTACATAAAATCGGACGAAAATATATATGAGAGCTATATCTAAATCTGAACCTATTACAACAAAACTTCACGGATGTCAGCCTGTAGTAACTTCAATACGGTATGCAAAATGTTGTCTCAATCGGAAACATTGATGGTATGGTACTCCACTGACATAAAATCGGACGAAAATATATATTGGAGCTATATATAAATCTGAACCGATTTCAACAAAACTTCACGGACGCCAACCTGCAGTAATTTGAATACGGATGTCAACTTTTAGTTACTTTCATTTTTAATAACAAAATAAATCTAAACCGATTCCAAGAAAACTTCGCATACATAAATTTGCACCTAATTCAGTACGCTGTGCAAAAGTTTGTGCCAATCGGCCTAAATTTGACTATACATATATCAATCAGGACCTATTTCAGTACTCTGTGTAAAATTTTCTGTCAATCGGAACAATATTGGGAGTTTGATGCACAATTTATTCGGGCGAAACAATATATGGGAGCTATATCTACTTAGCTACTAATAATCACCTTATTCAGTACTCTGTACAAAATTTTGTCTCAATCGGACAAATATTGTGAGTTTAGTGCACCATTTACATAAAATCGGACGAAACTATTTGTAAGAGCTATATCTAAATCCCAACCGATTTTCTCCAATTTCAATAGGGTTTGTCCTTGGGCCAAATAAGTGACATGTGCCAAATCGAATCATAAATGCGACCGATACTTTGTTCAAAAAAATACATGCATAAATCGACTCAGAAAGTGATTGTATGCATATTCTCAAAAAGAACCATGGGTCTATCTGGATTCCTTTAGCCTTCCACACAATAAAATTGTCTCAAGGGCCACTTTTTAAAGTGAGAGTGCGACAGAAGTAATTTTGCGACTTGTGCGGGAAGGGTGATATCATTTTCCTTATTTTAAATTATCTCTTTTTTGTAGATCAGGATCATAGGCACAGTGTGGATTCATTAAATTGAAATACATATTTTTCTTTAAATCGTCCGAAATGGACGCTACCGCAGGTCCTTTTGAGTTATTTACATTTTATGAAATAAATATTTAGAAAACTGGAGGCACATACTTTATAACTATTATTCGACACACTTGATGTGGTTTTTCTGTTTGAACCGATATTATACGTGTAACTGTTTATACCCTACACAACTATGTTGTCAGGGTATTATAGCTTTGTGCAGCCCCAAGAGTTTGTAACGTCGCGATCTAGACATGTGTGTCCGTCCGTCCGTCTGTCCATTATATTTTGTAAACACGATACAGGCCACAGTTATGGACCAATCTTCGCGAAATTTTGCATGCAGGATGGGTTCTGCCCAATGAAGACCCCTATTGTTTTTGGTAAAGATCGGTTAATATCTAGGGGATGAAATGGACCAAAAACTTTATTTTTGTCTGATTTTCTGGTCGCTCTAGAGGCCGCAATTATGACCCAAACATCGCGAATTTTTACATAGAGAAGGGGATCGGGCCAAATAATAGGCATGCCTGTTTTGATAAGGATCAGTCAATATTTAGCGGGTCAAATGGACCCTGACTTTTGTGTCAAAAATTACAAAATTTGTATTCTATAGCGTATAGATTCACACCTGAAGGACATAGACCCGAAAAGTTTTTGGTATATCCAAGGGCAATGGTTGACCTTTAAATTTATACCAATTATATGGTCGTGTGTACTCAGATATGGGAGTTAAACTTAAACATTTACAGGTGCTTATGTATTCAGATATTATTTAGTAACCCTTTACCACACTAGATAGCGGAAATATAGCGCTGATCGCTTTAAAATGTTCCATGAAGTTCCAGTTATGGTCAGTTATGGTTATGGCCTATAACTTTCGGCGACGATCAGATAATTATGTTGTGATGAAGTGGACCGAAAACTTAATTTTTTGTGTTTTTTCCAGTCGATCTATTGGCTCCAATGGGAATAAGAAGATCACAACACAAGGGATGGGAATCTGGACAAGTAATTAGAAGGGCTGTACTGAACATTAGTAATAATTGTCGGCCTCTAGTTGGTCCAGAGGGTTCAAATATCGCGAAATATTACCCAAGCTAAGAATTTAAATCCACAGAAAGTTAGTTTTTCGTGGAAGTTGTGTAGGGTATCATATGGTCGGCCCCGTTCGACTATACTGCTCCGCTCACTGGTTTATATATAGATCCTAATTACTTGATGATATGTGTGTTTACAATATGAAGAATAGTGTGAAAATTTCGAAAACTGAAATACAACTTCATTATATTTCCCACTAAATAGAGCAATTTCAAAAAAAAAAAAAAAAAAAAAAATACAGGAAGTGATAACAAACTCAACGTCAAGTACTTCGAATATATTCACATACCGTGATGTTTGCACCACTTCTTCAATTTTTGTCCTTCGTCTCGTTTGTATAACATCGTTAGATTTGTATGCATGTTGTTGTGGTGCATTGGCGTGCAAAAAAACAAAACGAAAAACGAAGAAATCGCCATTTGTAAAAGTTCGTAGAATTGGATAAAAATGAATTACCGTACATGGATATTTCTGTAAGAGCAGCAAAAAAACCCCAACCGAAAACGAAACAAAAAGACAACCGGACATCATGTTATACATCCACCACGAATGCCTGTAGACGAAATCTTTGGTATGTCCACGCATTTTTCTGCCAGGCATGAGTTGTGTGCTACGAAACATTTGTAATCCGCTAAATGTTTGCACGACGTCGACGACTACTACATGAATATGTGTTATCAGTTACACTCTTCGTTTTCGCCTTCTTTTTCAAACAACGAACTGTAGAGATGCGTTTCAAACAAAAAAACTGTGGAATCGAAAAAAGAGTAAAACGGTGAAAACGTACAGCATAAAAGGACAATTTGTGGGGAATGGAGATTTTTTCTTCTTGGTAGGATTTTTTTCGTTGTTTTGTGATAGTTTGCCACGATATCAGGTAACACTTAATATGGGATGTAGGTAGTTTTTTGTTGAAATTATGGTCGATCGAATTTAATGCATTGAAAAGGGAAATCGTACCATTGAATATGTACATCATTACTTTTTTAAACATGTATACATTAAAGATGCGTAAATCTGACATGTAGATTACATGTAAAGTCTAGATTTTATTGTCAATATTCCAAAAATTGTTATAAATGTTAGGGTTTTATAAAGCGGGCCAAAACTGCTAACAGTAAGCAATTTACGTTCGCTAAACTAAAAACGAGAAAATAAATAAAAATTATGTTAAGATGCAGGACTTAATAGACTACGAGTCGCTCGTGAGGAAAAATCTCTTGGCATCTGTCGACGATGTTAGCGATGCGTACACGCGGCCAACAGGCAAACATTCAACTGAGTTCCGAGAACACAGTTGAAGAGCAATTACGATCCGACTTTCTAAATTCGAGCGAAGGATATCCAACATTTTATTGTCATAGTACATAATGATTCGTTCTCTCTTATTGATTTTTCGAATTTCCCTGACGATTTAAGGTTAACAAATTGTGGTCTTTGTCGTCTTCGATGACCCACACAATAGATTGTTGTTTTGCTTCAAGCGTATATCAATAGAACACCTGGCACGACCCACACGATCGATTTTTGTTTTGCTTCAAGCTAAAACCCATAGGACACCTGGAAAGTCTTCTAAGTCGTAGTTTTTCCAAAAGTATTTTTAGTAATTGACACGAGTATTTTTCTGAGAATTGTTGGGAGAATTGATGGGAATGATGACCAAATGTTCGGATTTGCCGCCGGACTATTCGGTATTTAATCTCATTTTTAACCAAATTAGCACCTTTTGGATATTCTGCTTGTTTTGATATAGGTCCTATTAATAGTAACCCTAAACATGCATTGTTATGAAGATTTGTAGACTTTAACCGAATTTAACTCAAATTTAATTTTTTGTCTTTTCCTACCGAAGAGACTACATTTCAGCATTATAAAGTGTTTGTAATTTTGCATTCCGGAACCTGTTTAGAAAATCTCTCTACCCACACCAATATGATCTATGTTTCCCGCACCAAACCCCAAAAGTTTATGGATCAGAGATCCCATTTTTTGGCCATAATTAGAACAGTGGGTTTATGAAATAAATAAATATCACATATAAGGGTTTCGAGGACGCTGATTACGATTCTGCAAGAAAAACGTACAAATTTAATAGGGTGGGTCGAAAACGGCGGTCAATTTTTTTTTAAAGTTGTATTAATCGAATTGAATTATTTTTGAAAACGTTTTGTAGAGCAATGGCCACCAATTACAAATGTGAAGTCAGATTTTGAAAATCAAATGATATGAATACAAAATGGAGGAGCATCCATTATTTTTATATGAACTATATGATTTCATTTAACATGCTGCGGAATGTCCGATTTGGGCCAAATATGCACCGTTTGCCATTTTAAAGGTAACCTCATAATGACTCTCTCTCTAGTAGTCGATTTTCACAATCCTCCTTAGATACTATTTTTTATCGTAAAGAAATTTTGCAATGCAAGAAAAACATGATAATCGCTTGGTGCCAAGTCCGAGCTGTATGGCGGATGCATTAAAACTTCCCAACCATGCTCTCGAAGTTTCTGGCGACTCTCTGTAGATGACACCTCTCCTGTTGGCCAATTCTGGCCGTTTCTGGTCAATTGACTGGTCAGATTTTAATGTTTGGCCATATGGAAGCAACTCATAATAAATTATCCCTTTCCAGTCCCACCAAATGCATAGCAGAACCTTCCTGGCCGTTAGTCTTGGTATGGCCACCGTTTGTGGTGCTTCGCTCTAATTTTAATTTGTCTCTAATTTTATGTTACTATTTTGGCATGTCAATGTATAACATTTTTCAAACATAAATTATATTCACATGAAATTTTGATTTTGACGTCATGTCATTTGCAAACCGTGACCCACAATGTTATAAAATGTTACTGGTGTAAAGCTCTAAGTCCCCAGATTTCAAATATATTACGTTTTATCGGCTCTAATTGAAATTTACTTTTTGCCAAAAAAGTGGATTCCTGATCCATTGTGCCGCGCTTTCAATTATGTCCAGATTGATACATACGATGTTTCGTTAAAATCGGCTCAGAATTAGATATAGCTCCCATATAGTTTTATCCGATTTCAAGTAAATGGTGCTCCAAGTTTTGTCCGACTGGGACAAAGCGTACCGAATTAGTTGTATATATACCAAGTTTTGTTGAAATCGGTTCAGATTTAGATATAGATTCGTCCGATTTTATGTAAATGGTGCACCAAACTGCTAAGTTTTGTCCGATCAAGACAACATTTTGCACAGCGTAATAAAATTGCAGCAGGTTGAATCACATGAAGTTTTGTGGAAATCCCATATATATTTTTTGTAAATGGTGCACCAAAATCCCAATATGTGTCCGCTTGAGAAATTTGCGAAATCACGCGAAATTTGCGTATGTCCAAGTCCGAGCCCAATTTCCAACCTGAGTGTCTGCAGGTGGACATTTATTTTGCTCCTGGTAGGAATTTACTATGTCATAGGCCCCATGTGAAAATGTCGTTAAATCTTAGGTATTTTGAGTATCAACCTCAATGTAGTTTTGACCGACCAAACGTATCGACGTTTTTAATTCTTGCTTTCTCAAATATTTTATAAGTATCGTTCTTGAACATGAATGGGTTTCTTTTGGCGGCGATTCAAAATTTTAATCAATAATGTAAAAATTTTAAAAATGTTACAAATGTATAAGATTTGTTCGAGAAAAAAGCATTTTAAAAGTGTGTGATATTCTATAACTTTTTATATAATTATATAAAATTTATATTCCATATTTATTTATATTTAATGTATTATTCTATTTTGTATATGTTAATATTGCGTATTTTATTATATATATTTTATGTAATAAATATGTTATGTATTATCTCTTTTAATATATTAATATTTTTTATTTTACATTTTATACTTTATATTTTGTAATAATATACCAATCCAATTTATATAATTACAAATTTTTTTAAATATCGAAATTAATTGAAAACTTAACTCGCAACAAAAAACAATTAATTTATATTTTTACGAAAATCTTCTATTAAAAAAACTAGCCAGCCCCCTTTCTTACATAAACAGCAATTGAAAAATGTAAAACTTTTTCTACTCTCAAATTATTTATGCCATACAATAGACATTAAAACTCTATGTGCGTGTGTGTATCTCTGCATATTTTGTATAATATCCTCAGTTTCCACTCAAGCCATAATAAATACGACGAGGAGATAGGGAGAGAGTGAAACTTTTCTTCCTTGAACTAAAAATGCTTACCGCAAAAGTTTCATTTCCTTTTCTGATGCATTCATAATGCCTACAAACACGACATAATTGCTCTCTTAGCTTACCTTAGAAAGTTTAATTTATATTTTTAGTTGAAGAGAATTTTGTTTACCTTATTTGGTTTTCATAAAATGTAAAGAAATAAGTCCACATGGTATAACAATCAGGGCTATATACATAGTTATATATGTATTTCTGTGGGCACTGAAGGTAAAACTTGTCTAGTTGTATTTTCACTGTTAATAACACCTCAGATACACATTGCTATTGGTATATGAGGGTGTAACGTAGTTATTATTTCTATCGTAGTATAAATTATTTATAGTTATTTTTTTAATTAAATAAATTACTCTTTAGTGGGTACACTCTATTATATGGCTTGTTATATCGTTGCATACAACTTTTGTTTACCAGTATCCCAACATGCAAATTATATCTTCTTTTCCGAAGTATTCATGCAGCTGTGGTAAATAACACCCAACAAATTTGGTAAATATATATTTTGTTATTTTTAACTTTCCTGCTTCCCTGCATGACATTTCAGTTTATTTTCCGACGAGGGAATTTAATGTGTCTTTTTAATGATAACACTAGAGATGCTCATGTTCAGAAAAATACCGAAAGAAATGCCATTATTTGTAACTTCGTTATATTATTGAGAAATATAGTTAAACAGAAATTATTTTCTTTTAGACGATTTTTGAAACAGTTTCTTTAAGTGGTGGTTATAAAAGCAAACACTAATAGGCATTTGGGATAACGAACATTATCACCACAATAAAAGGATATAGTGAACATTTTTATCTCCAAATATTCTATTAAAATGTCGCTTATATGATTCCAATCGTTAAATTGACGGGTCATCCGCCTTACATGACTGACATTCGATGGCATTCGATGACATCGTTTTATTCGTGATTTCAAAAGACAGGAAGATATGGGTAAATCATGATAGAATTTTATACTGATCAAGAATATATTAAATTGGGGAAAAATAAATCCATTATTTTTATATGAAGTATGGGGCTTTATTTAACATGCTTCGGAATGCCCGATTTGGGCCAAATATACACTGTTTTGTTGTATGATTTGTTGCAATTTTAAAGATTATTTTTTAATGTCTCTCTCATAGAAGTCCTGCTCTCTATTTGCAAAAAACTCCAGAAGTCGATTTTCACAATCATCCCGAGATACCAATTTTTTATCATTAAAGAAATTTTGCAATTCAAGAAAAATATGATAATCGCTTGGTGCCAAGCCCGGACTATATGACGTTTCTGGCGAGTCACTGTAGATGCGTGTGGCCTAGAGTTATCTTGGTGGAACACGACGCCTCTCCTGTTGGCCAATTCTGACCGTTTCTAGTCAATTGCTATCTTCAAACGGTCGGTACAGTTATTGACAGTAGATATAAGAATTTAGCGTTTGGTCATATGGAAGCAACTCATAATAAATAATTACCTTCCAGTCCAAGTGCATAGCAGAACCTTCCTGACCGTTAGTCTTGGTTTGGCCACCGTTTGAGGTGCTTCACCGCTCTTTGACCACGATCTCATTTTTCATCTCCAGTCACCATCCGTTTTGATTTGAGGCTATACATTTCCCTGTCGAAAGCCAGTCCGTTAGTTTAAGGGGACCCCCCCCCCCCCATTCTCGTGGTCAAAAATTTTGTTGATATAATTCTACACTAATTAAAGAATGTCCCTACAAATTTTCAAATGAAAATCTCAAGAACTCTTGAAGATATAGCCGATTTATTGTGTCAGCATCAAGTGACGGCTGAAGGGTTTCTCAAACTTTAAACCCGTTTTTCTCTAAACATTTTTTTGCGAATGGCGGGCACGATAACTCAAAAACTAATAACCCAATCGATTTCAAATGTTTACACGTTTCTCTGAGAGTGTATAGCTATCGTATGAACTAGGATAAAGCCAAACGGTGAAGATCTTCCATATTTTTTAACTAGGTTTTTGGTCAAAAATCGGCGATTTTCCAAACATATTTTTTCAAAGGTCCGCCATTTTGTTAATTTTAGAGCGAAGTCAATAATCCTAGTTCAAGCGAGAGCCAGACATGTACTCTTTCTAATACCGTTGGAATTTTCGGATTCCGATGTTCCAGTGAGGAGTTATCATGCCCGCCATCAAAAATAAGGACTTTTCTTTAATCACAAAAATCAACAACAAGACAACAACAAAATTTTTTTGTAAATTATGTTTCTTCTATTTTAAATCTTCAATTATATATGTGTAAAGTTACAAACCTTAACAAGCATTGGTATGGATTTACCAGCCCATTGAAAATCTTCCCTTAAATCACGATAGTGCTCAATTTTTAGGATGTTAAGACCCCATATTTTCAGTGCAACGCGTCTAGAACTAAGGTTATGGGTAAGGGAAGCCCACAAAATTTTTTGGAATCGCACAAAAATTTAATGGGAACACCAAAATGAGAATAATACAAAGCAAATCTTAACAAAAAACAAAGGGGAAATCAGCATACTGGCCGGTATTCTCACAAGACATAACAGGCTGCGGGCTCATTTACATAAAATTGGATGCGAGCAACTGGTGTAAAGCGTGTGGAGACGACAGCGAAACTTTAGAATATTTCCTATGCCACTGCCCAGCCTCTTCAAGTTTCCGAACACAAATCTTAGAAAATTACACCTTTAGTAAAATAACCGGTATTCTCACGGGACATAACAGCATGCGGACCGATTTACATACAAGGGAAGCAACTGGTGTAGATCGTGTGGAGAGAAAACAGCAAAACTTTAGAATATTTCCTGTGCCACCGCCCAGCGTTTTCAAGCTTCCGAACCCAATTCTTAAAAAATGACACCTTTAGTGAAATAATCGACCTCCTAGACGTTTAGAACATTCAAATCCAAAAATGACTTCTTCTAACTTGCTTGCTTCTCTAGAGCACACAACAGGTCACTTACAGACTTGTCCTAATATTGGACATGTGGTAGTGTAAACCACCCCTCCCCTTAAGCTAACCTAACATAAGGACCCCACACATTTTTTTTATTTTCCTTGTTGCATTTTCCAACAGTGAAGCGACTTAATTCGGCATTCTTCTCATTCTCATTTTGTTAAAACTCTAAAGATAAAAATCATTCTGGGGTCCTATATAAAGTTTGACATAGTCCCCGTATAAAGCTCCCACCCATTTTCAGTGTTTTGACAGTCTTAGTTGCTTTTTCCTATCGAAGTGACTGTAATTTGACGTTCTGGGTTGTTAAAGGCTAAAAGACATTTTTGCAGAACATATTTGGTATATTTTAGTTATTTTTCAAGTTTTAGCCATATTTCTCAAAGAAGTGGTCTTATTCCGTTCCGCGTTCCATTCCCATTCGCTGTAATTTGGTTCTACAAGCTCTGGAATAGTATTTAATATATTTGAAAAAGTTAAAAACATACTATAAGGCATAATGTCGTAAAATAACCTTAAAATGTAATACGATTGGCATTTTATTACAATCTATCCTTTATATTCCACTTTATCACTTATAGAATCAATTTAATTTTCTTAAAGTATTGGAAGTCACAATCAATTATATAGCAAACAATGTATACGAGTATATACGTTTGTTTCTATGTGTTATGATGAAAGGCGAAGTTTTTCTGTACTACTGCATTATTATTTCATCGCTCAAAAACTCTAAATCTCTCATCCTTAGCATTGGTTAAGACTTGGTGATGGTTGGTTAAAGTTTCTGGCAATTTTAAATTTTTATTACTTTCACTCCATTTCGTTGTTGCCCAGAGCTATGGGCTCTTCTCTCTGTTAGGCTGCAATCGTTAGCTTGCAACTTGAAAGATGTACTGAAACTTCTGACAGCAAACAGAGCATAGACAGGCAGCTGAATGGACGGGAGATGGGAGAGGGCGGATGGACGAACGAGCGGGTGGCTAGGCGTTCGAACATACGAACGTACGACTATCTGTTAGAGAAAAATTCTTGTGTAATTAGCAAGGATTTTCATAAATTGAAATGGTAAGAACATAACTTTTACAAACATGCAAATCTTTTTTACCGACTTGAGGTTTTTGGTCCAAAAGTTTCGGTACGAAAATCACTTGTACCGAACAGTTGGCTTAGTTACTGTTTGCAGTTGTTCTCTGCCCTTGTGTAAAATCAACGATTTTCCTAGTATTCTTTTTTGTGTGCATGTTCTTGTGCAGCTGCTGCTTCTTCTTCTTCATCATCATCCTGCAAAAGGATTACAAGTGTTAAAATCTAAAATTTTGTTACTGGTATTTTACTTTGTTATGCTAAGTTGGCAGAATAGAAGAACTTGTCTAATTTTCAACATGAATGAATCAAATGCCGTACTAGCTATTGTTAGAATGAATGTTGTTGCTGTTGTTGTTGAATTTTTTGCAGGGCGCCCTTTTGTAGTTTTCAATTAAAAACTATGATTAGAACGAATAGTTGCATATTTTGTAATATTTGATCCTAGACCAAAAATTACATCAAATATTCCGTAACAAATTCGAATTGTAATTGGAAAGAGGCAAAAACATTAAACAATGCCACAAGAAATATATAAATTTTATTTTTAGTATAATTGCAGAATAAAAACAACATACATTTCATAATCGCTTTTCTAAACTTTTCGTTTTAGGTAGTTTATCGATGTGTGCACATAGCGGCTGATATGTACTTTGTTCAATCTCCAGTGAATATTTCGAGATGTTTCAAACGGTAGAATGAACTGTGTCAGAACCATAGAGAAATATATCTACTAAGATGAACTATATGATTTCAGTTCCAATGGAGGAACTCAATACTTGACATTTACATTGAGGCAAATATCAGAAAAATCACGAATATGATAAGGAAACACTCTGCTTTGGTGCGATATTAGCCACTGCAAATCTTTACTACATCATGAACCAGAAATGTTACCAGCATAAAAGGAGTAACATAGAGTACAACAATTTCGGTCTTCAAACCAACAAACATACACATAAAACATATGAATCCTGAGAATTCCCTATTAAATATTAGAACAACAATTAAGTATCTACGCCGCCTAGCAGGAAAACTAGGAGAGAGAGAGAGGGAGAGAGACATTTTCTTGAAATAGAGCTCCTCAATGACAATGTCAGGACTTTTGCTCGTAATGTATAGAGATGGGCAGTGGATAAATACCCAAAAGGTAAATACCCGGTCAATTGGGTAAGTACCCATTTGCGGGTATTTATTTGGGTATTTACTATATTGAATAGGTAATACAACATCTTACACCCTATTTCCGGGTTTGTGTCACCAAATCGATTTAGAATGGATAGTTTTACTATACTTTTAAGACTTGGGTAAGTACCCGGTTATATGAGGGCTATATCAAAACTTGGACCCAGGGACCCCATTTTGGATTTCTATATTTGTTTTGACATTAAAAACATGCAAAATTTTGGTCGCCTATGTCAAGTGGTTCCGTAGTTTATGAGTTTATACCCAATTTCTAGGTAAGTACTCAAAATAGGGGTACCTTTGTATGGGAGCTACCAGTAAACGTGGACCTACATAAATAAAGTTTTGCATAGAAATTAGATACCCAAAAAGAACACTCTGTGCCAAATTACACTTTGGTTGTAAAATGTGTCTAATAGATAAAAAATACCCTAAATGGAGAGATACGGTTATATGGGGGCTATATCAAACCTTGGACCCAGGGACCCCATTTGACATTAAAAACATGTGTGCAAAATTTTGGCCGCCTATGTCAAATGGTGCGGCAGTTAATGAGTTTATATCCAATTTTTGAGTAAAAACTCGGGTATTTACCCACGTCTTTAATGTATCGTAAAACTATCCATTCTAAATTGATTTGATAAAAGAAACCCGGAAATAGGGTGTAAGATGTTGTATTACCGATTCAATATAGTAAATACCCAAATAAATACCCGCAAATGGGTATTTACCCACTCTTTGGGTATTTACCCGGTAAATACTATCTCTAGTAATGTAAAAAAGGTCCGATATGTATTTAAACTAAATTGACTAAAACTTTATATTTCGTGTTCTCATTAGAGGAGAGAAGTTCAATACCAAAAATTATAAAATTTTGATACAACCCTCATATAAGGTTACTTCCCGAAGGGAATTGGGAGGGAATTATGTTGTTGGTCCCCGTGTCCTAATATTAAATGACATTCTGATTTTCGATATTTAGATCAGTAATGCCTGCATTTCTGTAGGAGGTCCCAAGAGGAGTATACTGCTATTGTGCATTTTCAGGGTTAAATAAGGTTCGTTAAAAAACGAAAATATGTATTCTTGATTAGAATAACATTTTATGACGATTTAGGCATCTTCATCTGTCTGGTATTGAAAATTGTATATATTGGTCATCGTTTTGGTATAGCCTCCATATAAAGGTACCACAATTGGGTAGTGAATCTACCTTTTTTTCGTTGGGTGACGCATCTTACTACAAAAACGGTACACCTAATTATTGTGTATTTTGCGGAGTTTTTGGCTTGTTTTTTCAACCATATTAATTACCAGATGGGTTTCGGACCACTTGTATTCAATTTTAAGGATTGAATCACTTTCTGAGTCTTTTTTCTATATTTCTGTCTCTCTAGCGCAGGTCGCATTTATGATCCGAATAAGATTTAATATGGCAATGCTCATTTATTTGGCACAAGGACGAATCGTAATGAAATTTGTGAAAATCGCTTCAGATTATGATATAGCTCACTTATATAATAGTTTTATTCGGATTTTTAAATAGTCCCAATGTCTGTTCGACTGAGACAAAATTTTGAAATGCGTACCAAAAGTTCATTGAGACTTGGATCAAATTTTGTGCGGATGTGACGAAATTTAGCATAGCGTAATAAATAGTGCAGGATATTTAGATATTTAAACCCGATTGGTTCTAAATTCAATTGCAACGAACTTTTGCGCGAAATTTATCAATTTTTATTGAAACCAGTTTAAATAAATCAACATATTCCCAACGTTAGCGTACTATATTGACACTAGAATTTCAATTTCAGACTAATTCTACACAAGTAATCAGCGTTTCTCCAATTGATATGACATTTTACACAGCGAGCTGTACTTCAGTTTCGAAAGAGGGACTCGGAAAAAAAGTGGCTGTCGGTGTTGCCGACAGATGGTATATACCCCCAACCTACGAGTTGCGGAGATCAACGGAATTACCGTCGAGGAGAGCATCTTTATACCCTTCACCACACTGTGGTACAGGGTATTATGTATTTGTGCATATGTTTGTAACAGGAATACAGAAACGAGATAAATCCATGGTTCCTTTTAAGATATGCATATAATCACATTCTGAGTCGATTTATCCGTCCGTTTGTCTGTCCGTCTCGTAATGTTTAATTGTAAACAAAGTACAGGTCGCATTTATAAATCGATTTGGATGAAAATTGCTACAGCTCATTTTTTTGGTCCAAGCACGAACCCTATTGAAGTTGGTGAAAATCGGTTTAGATTTAGATATAGCTCCCATATATATTTTCGACCGATTTTATGTAAATGGTGCACCAGACCCTATATTACGTTCGATTTGCACGAAATTTTGCATGGCATACTGAATTGAGTCTAGAATGAGGTGTGCTACGTTTCGTGAATATCGGTTCAGATTTAGATATAGCTCCCATATATATTTTCGTCCGATTTTATGTAAATGGTGCTTTAAAAGGCCCAATGCTAGGCTGATTTACACAACATTTTGCCTGAAGTTAATATAACTCACCAGAGGGTGAGTTTCGTTGAAATCGGTTCAAATTTATGTATAGCTTCAATATATATATATATATATATTTTCGTCCGATTCAAAGTAAATGGTGCATCAATTGACACGAAATTTTGCAAGTCGTTACAAATTGAGACTAGAATGACGTTAGAGTAACTTCGGGTAATGTGGACCACCATTTTCTTTTTTGATATTGTGGGCGTAACACCGGTAAAAATAAAAACAGATTGTTTTCACAACATAGTAGATTTGTTGGCTAAATATATTCCCGGTCAAACATTATATATATTTGTCTATAAAAATGTTGTTGCATTCTATTTCAAAAAACTCTAAACTGCGAATAAAAATAACTTGGCGGGTAATGTGGACCAGTATGTGTGGGTAATGAGGATCAGTGTGTTAAATGTAGGTAGTGGTTTGGTTGTGATAAATTTCAATTTATTGCACTCTTGGGTAACAATCAATGCAAAAATATATGGGTTTATACTTTGGAATAGCCCCAATTTAAGGGTACCGCCCCATTTCCGGTATTTTGAAGGACTTTGCTTCATTATCCAACCGAAGCACCTGTAATTTCTCATATCGAGTTTTCAGAGGATAGAATACCTCCTCGCATATGAAATTCGTCCATGTTTTGAAATCGTCCTGGTTAAAAGGTCCTACTTTTTTATAGTGGTCCACATGAACCGACATTGAAAATTTTTATTTAAAAAAATTTATCGGCTTCAAAAAGGAATAAAAATTAAAAATCGCCGATTGTAATTGCAGCTAAACGTATATTTTTGTTAAATAAAACAAGAAAACCACATAACTTCTTTATATTCGACTATTGTGCAAAAACGTTCGACTATTGCGGTAAAAAATGTTAAAATCACACTTTTGCAATCAGAGCTACATTTTCTACCACTAAATTTTCAACATTGCAATTATTTATTAAAAACCAAGTTTTATGTTTGTTTTCACTAATTGGGAAAACAGGCGGCATTGACATATTTCAAGCATTTTCTTAGATATGGAGGAGTGGTTCACATTAGACGCATAGTCCACATTACCCGAAGTTACTGTATTGAATTTTGTTTAATGTGTGTGTGTCCGTGTGTCCGACTGAGATTTTGCACATTACGCTATTTAGAGTCCTTCTTTCACTCAGACAGACCTGTCTAAATGACATGAAATTTAGCAAAGGTTGCGGAATGTCATGTGTATTCATTGATGTTAGTCGGTTCACATATAGATAAAGATCACTATGTAAGTTCGTCAAATTTCATGTTAATGTTACTTCGAAAGGCGATATCTGTTGAGGGTATCACATAGTCGGTCCAGTCCGACTTTACTACTTTCCTTGCTGGTTTTAATTTATTTTTCATTTTTTTTTTTTTAATTGTGAGATTGTGGGTGAGATACCTGAGATATGGACCAATATAGGAGATAATTAACCTAGATCTATATTAAGTATAGTATTACGGGCTGCCATGTTTAGATCACACATCAAAAAATTATCATCTATGGGGAAGAACCAGCAGAAGTTGCCGTATGGGTCCAATTTTTAAAAATTTTACATGTTTGGTTAAAATATTATTATTTTATACAGTTTTGTTTATCGGATACCCCCAATGTACCCCAATGTACCAGATGGATTGGATCGATATTGCGCATATTCGAACTTGATTTATGTGTGGAAGAAATATTACGATGTGAAATGTTTGGATCAAATTGATTACTTACTTTGAAAATTATGGTGCGCACCAGCCATCAATACAGATGTACCTTTGCAAATCGACAACAAATTTCTGAAACGGATTTGGACCAAACACACATGGGGTCTATAGTCGATATTTCGATGAGACATGTTTCCATCGCATAAAAGTTTATATGTCTATATATATATATATATACATATATATAAATTACGTGTATGTTCGTGATCGCTAAACTCAAAAACTACTGCACCGATTTTGACAATTGTATGTACAGGCTCTATGGGGCGTGAGGAGTGTTTAGGTGTAGTTTGAAGTTCATCCGACAGATGGCGCAATATTTATTATTATTTTTTTGTTTGTGCAACGTAACTCAAGAACTACTGCACCTATGGGGCGTGAGGAGTGTTTCTGTTTAATTTTAAGTTCGTCCCACAAATTGCGCGCTATACTCAAGAACTACTGCACCGATTTTGACCAAATTTTATGTATTTGCTCTATGGGGCGTGAGGAGTGTTTCTGTTTAATTTTAAATTCGTCCCACAGATGGCGCGCTATATAGCTTCTTTGCGTTTTGCCCGATTAAAGATTGGGTGCCGAATTGATGCAATTCTGATAGGGCAAAACAACGTTTGCCGGGTCTGCAAGTTATCCATAAAAAATCAGCTAAAATGCAGTAAAATTATGTTCGGCTGATTCTCCACCACTAAAGAAAACTTGAACCGGTATTCATTAGAATACCGAAAATTAAATGTTAAGCTCAAATGCAATCAAACGGAGTAGTGTAGTCGGACAGGCCTCCAATATGATTTTGCGTATAAAGATGTAGAACCCTTTAAAAATTTTAGTATATCATCCATATATATTTCCTATTACGCAAACAGAATTAATAACAGTTTTATGATCAACCGTCCCAATTTTGTACATTGGAACAATATACATCCCATAAAATGCAAATTTCATAATCTTTCACACAAAAGACTTGGTCCATTTGACTGGCTACGGATTGTCTTAAAAAATCATTTTTATTCCTTTTCAAAATAACCTTCCATGTGTAACATTTCATAATATTCGGGCTTCGGAAAAAATGTACAAAATAAAGTTGTTGGCCCAGTTGTTCCCCTATATATAAACCAATCATTACCAACATTCGAAAAGTCATAATAATTAGTCCATAACCTTACAACATAGTTGTGTATGGTATACAAGTAATACCAGTTTTAGATATTGGTGTTTCGACGTCTTCATAAGCCCGTTTATACGACCTATTAATAATACAATTGAACGCGGAACACTTTTAAATTCCAAGATGGGGGACCTAACGTCCAATATTATATTGATCATTAATGCACTTTTGTGTTTTGATAGGCTTCTCCATATTCATTTAACCCTACGGTCAATAACCGGGTACATTTGTACCTTTTTTTGAATAAAAATGCTGTAAAATGTTTAATAATGGAGATATTTGGATCAAATTTTGAGGAATCATTCTTGAGGTATTTTCACACATTATCGAAGAAAAAAATTATAAATATTTTCCATTTTTATAATTTTTACAATTTTTTAAAGTTATTACCTACGTAGATCAATAACCGTGGTACATTTGTACCCATCCAAAGATAGCTCTGTAACTCATTAAAAAATTGGACTATCGTGAGGTTTTTTGTTTTAATTAGTCTATGCGGATCTAGTCTAGATGTAGGAACTCAAAATGATATATACATTAAAATAATATATATTTAAATCCATGCTTAAATGATAATCTATCTAAAACAATCATAGTAAATTCGTTATAGCTTTCGAACGGGTTAATCTTTTTTAGTTATTTTTTTATTGGGATCTCATTTAGGTGTTCCTCAAACCTTCTGCAAATTTTTGTGGCCCTAGACAACATGGGGCCATCAGGGCGACTCGTGGAAGTCTGAAACTACCCTGGTTTTCCTTTGGTATACAGAGACAAAAACAATGATTATTGTCCGTAATTATCCAATTATTCTTCATACTGGGCCTGAAACTTTTTCTATAATCGAATTAGTCTGATTTATTACAATCATAAATTGGCGTTAATATATAAACTATCATTAAATAACGTATTAAAGTATTAAATAGTGTTAAAAATGTGCCAATCGCAATCTTTAAACTCATAAAATGTGAATAATTGGCAATAATAATTGTTTTAGTCCATGTATACCAAAGGAAAACCAGGGTAGTTTCTGACTTCCACGAGTCGCCCTGATGGCCCCATGTTGTCTAGGGCTACAAAAATTTGCAGAAGGGTTGAGGAACACCTAAATGAGATCCCAATAAAAAAATAACTAAAAAAGATTAACCCGTTCGAAAGCTATAACGAATTTACTATGATTGTTTTAGATAGTTTATCATTTAAGCATGGATTTAAATATATATTATTTTAATGTATATATAATTTTGAGTTCCTACATCTAGACCAGATCCGCATAGACTAATTTAAAACAAAAAACCTCACGATAGTCCAATTTTTTAATGAGTTACAGAGCTATCTTTGGATGGGTACAAATGTACCACGGTTATTGATCTACGTATACTTTTTCGGTTATTGACCGTAGGGTTAATGTAGTATTCACGCCAATTAGGATTTGTATTATAACACGATTTGAATATCCATATTCGTTGGACGATTTGTAACGTCGTTGTCCCCAATTATACATACAGCGTTGCTTTCATACTATTTCCAATATGTTTGAGGGATATTTTTTATTTACAGTTATCATGAAATTGAAACTTATACATTATTTCAAAAATTTCACCATTTCATAAAGAAACCCGATTTCTTTAAATTGCCTATAATACAAATTTCCCTGAATGGTAGAGAGACCACAATTACATTTAATGTACATATTTTCGCGGCAAACTAACATTTAAGCCAAAATAAATTCTTAAATAATGATAATGTTATTAGCAATCAATGGCCTGTCACGTTTCTCACAACGAGCAGAGCAAACCAAAGCCAATACTGATGACGAGAAGAATAACGGCTACGATGTTAACGTTGGTGACCGAAACTGTATGAAAAAAGTTGAATTTCTTCAAAAAGCTTCAATGATACAACTAATGGTATCCTGATTTGTATCCGCTTTTCTTTATGTTTCTTATTCTTTTTCTTTATTCTTCGTCGATTTTTAAACAATATTCCTTCCACCGTAGATTGTCTTTGTTTCATGCATTTACTGATTGGTTGCTTGCTTATACATACTTCGTTTCCTTTTTAGTTTCGTACTGTTGTTGTGTTTTTATTTCTCTTTTTGACAATAAAATAAAACGTACATTTATTGCAATTGTCATTGCTGGCATGGTAGCAATTTTATTCTAAGCAGCAGCAGCAGTAGCAACAGCAAGTACGACGATGACGATGACGACCATTGCAGTAATTCCTCTTGGAATGCAATCAAGCGTTAATAGTTACGATATAAAATGTATTTCCATTCCAAATAATTTCGATGACAATGGGAGGATGTTCGATAAACCCACTCTCTCTCGTTCGTTCATTCGCCCGCTCCATATTCTTCTATTGGTATGGCAGGACATTCCCCTCCGTATTGGACAAATATTGTTATGTTTGGCCATCCAGCACCACCAGCTGTGTGGAAGCAATGTCGCTTGGCATGTTGAAGACATGAACGACATTTTATGAAAGTTTAATACAATTTGCATATCCTTAAAAGCAATTCGATTTGGTCAATGAAGATAGAAGAAGAATCCGAAGCAGAGGAATAAGGTCGACAAGAATCTGGTCAACGACAAATGAAGTGATTTTAGTCAATGTGCAATTTACAATGGCACACCAACCGACACACTCAGACATATTCTATGTCTATCGAAAAGTTCGATCACATTTATAGAGGTCACACGGAGGTTTGCCAAACTGACTGACGAATGTTTGCAACAAAACTTTAGATAAATATAAACGATCAATTTAAGTTATCGATTGAAGTAATATAATTTTGAAAATTGATTTCAAATTAGAAAAAAAACCGTATGGTTTTTGATAAAAAGCGGACGGAGGTGACTATTATCCAACACCAATATGGGAATGTATGTTTATACCCTACACAACTATTTTGTCAGGGTATTATAGCTTTGTGCAGCCCCAAAAGTTTGTAACGCCGCGAAATATTGGTCCTAGACCCACCTTTAAGTATACCGATCGTCATATCTCGACTAGCTTAGTCGATCTAGACATGTGTGTCCGTCCGTCCGTCTGTCCATTATAATTTGTAAACACGATACAGGCCACAGTTATGGACCAATCTTCACGAAATTTTGGCCAATGAAGACCCCTATTGTTTTTGGTAAAGATCAGTTAATATTTAGGGGATGAAATGGACCAAATACTAAATTTTTGTCGGTTTTTCTGGTCGTTCCAGAGGCCGCAATTATGGCGCGAACATCGCGAAATTTTACATGGAGAAGGGGATCGGACCAAAGAATAAGCATGCCTGTTTTGATAAGGATCGGTCAATATTTAGCGGGTCAAATGGACCCCGACTTTTGTGTGAAAAATTAGAAATTTTGTATTCTATTGCCTATATATTTGCCCCTGAAGGACATATACCCGAGAAGTTGATTGTATATCCAAGAATAGTGGTTGACCTTTAAATTAATACCAATTATAGGGTCGTACGTACTCAGATGTGGGAGTTACACTTAAATATTTACAGGTGCTTACGTACTGAGATATTATTTAGTAACCCATTACCACACTAGAGGGCGGAAATATGGCGCTGGTCGCTCTGAAATTTTCCAGTTGTGTTCAAGGACAACGCCTAGTATTTTCGGCGATGATCAGATAATAATTTTGGGATGTAGTGGACCGAAGACTTAATTTTTTGTGTTTTTTTTTTAGTCGATCTATAGGCCACAATTATAAGCCGAACATCACAACACAACCCACGGTGAAGGGAATCTGGACAAGTAATTAGAATGGATGTAATGAATATTATTAATATTCAGTGTAAGGTAGAGGTGCTGTTGACCTCTAATCGGGCAAGAGGGTGCAAATATCACGAAATATTGCCCAGACTCAAAATAAACATCCGCAGAAAGTTAGAGTTCCGTGGAAGTTGTGTAGGGTATCGTATGGTCGGCCCCGTCCGACTATACTGCTCCGCTCACTGGTTCTTATTTTAACCTAGTATTAATTTGAGGGAAAAAAATTCATTATTTTTTCGCCAGATGGCTACTGATAGATTTCTCGTAAAGTATCGATCAAATAATTTCAGATTTATGCTCGTTGGAAGGGTGACATTTCGCAGTAAAAATAATTTATTTGTTTTTGTTTGGTGCATTCAGTTGTGAGTTATTGGGTGTTAAAAATAGAAATGAACAAAGAGAAAATTCGGTGCAATTTACAGTTTTTCTTTGACAAATGCAAGCCAAGCGGCTAAAATTGTGAATGGTGTTTACGGTTAAGATACTGTATCAGCCAATTATGTGTAATTTTGGTTTCGTATATTCCGTTTGATGTTTAAGATGCACATCCCACAGGCAGGCCGGCCGTCGAAAATGTCGATAAAACCGAAGAAATGATCGAGAAATGCCTTTAAAATGGCAACAAATCATACAACGGTGCGTATAATTATATAGAAATCTATACCTAAACCCAGACCTATTGAAAGCAAAATTGGGTTTTAAAAATTCCCAGGGTCAATATGGAATTCGGTGCGAAATTTCGTCTTATCGGACGAACCTTGGATATTTAGAGCACTATTGTAAAATCTTAAAAAAAAAAATATATATATATATATATATATATATATAACCAGTGAGCGGAGCAATATAATCGGACGGGGCCGACCTTACACATTCACCACGGAACTCTATCATTCTGCGGATGTTTGTTCCGAACCTATTTCGTGATATTTGCACCCTCTTGCCCGATTAGATGTCAACAGCAACTCTTCCTTACTCTGACATATATTCCGAATATTACTAATATTTATTACAACCCTTCTAATTACTTGTACAGATTCCCTTCACCATGAGTTGTGTTGTGATGTTCGGCTTATAATTGTGTCCTTATAGGACGACTGGAAAAAAAGAACAAAAAAAATTAGTTTTCGGCCCACTTCATCCCAAAATTATTATCTGATCATCACCGAAAATTATAGGCGATGTCCTTGACCACAACTGTAAACTCATGGAAAATTTCAAAGCGATCTGCGCTATATTTCCGCCCTCTAGTGTGGTAATGGGTTACTAAATAATATCTCAGTACCTAAGCACCTGCAAATATGAAAGTGTATCTCCACATCTGACAATATAATTTGTGTCGATATAAAGGTCAACCTCTCCTCTTGGATATAATCAACTCCTCAGGTCTATGTTCTTCAGGGGTAAATCTTTGCGCCCTAGAATACAAATTTGGTCATTTTTCACACAAAAGTCAGGGTCTATTTGAACCGCTAAATACTAACCGATCTTTATGAAAACAGGCATGCTTATTATTTGGCCCAATCTCCTTCTCCATGTAAAATTTCGCGGTATTCGGACCATAATTGCGGCCTTTGGAGCGACCAGAAAAACCGACAAAAATTTAGTAGTTGGTCCATTTCATCCCCTACATTTTTTGTCAATGTCGAAAGGGTTCCGAATAAATGAGGTTAGGCCAAATTTCATCAATATAGGTTCATGTTTAGTAGACATATCCTCCATATAAAGCTCCCACTCCATTTGATATATTTTCATGGTCTTAAGTGTATTTTCGCATTGCAGGTTCTTCTTCACAGAAATTTTACAATGTAAATCTATGTTTTGACTCCCACGTCCATTTTCGTTATTAAAAAACAAGTGAAAAAGCGTTAAGTTCGGCAGGGCCGAACTTTGGATACCCTCCACCATAGATATACTGACAGGTACTTGAAATGAAAATGTAGGGAAAATACCAAAAAGTGGACCTATACCGACATTTCTACAACGCGATTATGTAAACCATAATGTGAACCATTTTCCAGAAAATTTTGATTTCATCCAACCTGTGCCTATCTTATTATTTCTTCCAGGTTCGAAGATGTGGACTATCGGTCCACTCCTTCTGATACCTCCCATACAGGGGCTAGGCCTAAATGCGGGTAATAGTTCATTATCGAACCTTACGTTCTAGCTTTATCTCGATATCTTCTGCAGGTTAAATGGTTACGACAGACTCTTAGAACCAAACCAAAAAGGCGGAACAAATTAGATAACTCTTTTAATATAAAAAAGGGGGTTATATGGGGACTACCCCAAAAAGGAGGTGAATATAAATAATTTTTGTTAGGGAGATTTTTTACCATATACGACTACAAAATACCAAATTGCAGCGAATTCGGTTGAAAAACGCGCTCAAGAACCCCAAAATACCGAATATTGGGGATACCCTTATATGGGGGCTATCCGAAAAAATGGACCATAATTTTTTGTGGAGAAATTTTGTACCTATTAAGAACTCAAAATACTAAATTACAGCCAATTCAGTGGAAAAATACGATCAAAACCCCCAAAATACTGAAAATTAGGAGGTGCCGTTATATGGGGGCTACCAGAAAAAGTGGACCTATACTCATAATTTTTTGTGGAGACATTTAGTACCCAATAAGAATTCAACGTACAAAATTTCAGCGAATTCGGTTGAAAAACACGGTCAAGAACCCAAAATACCGAAAATTTGGGAGTACCCTCATATGGGAGCTATGCCTAAACGTGCACTCTATCTCAATTCCTTCAGAAGATAGTGTGATTACAACAGACGGACGGACGGACATGGCTAGATCATATTAGAATTTTAATCTTATCAAGAATATACTTTATAGTGTCGGAAATGAATATTTCGATGTGTTACAAACGAAATGACAAAATTAATATACCCTCCATACTTTGGTGGAGGGTATAAAAACATAGCCAAATTTTCCAAATAAATGTCTGTTATTATGTATGTCGCTTTCTCAGGGGATAAGAAGCCCCCTGGTAGACAATGAACACCCTTTTTGGCATAGATCCCATATAAGAGTCGTGAGTGTATTTTACCCAAATTTTGCTCATCAGATACGAACACCAATTTTTCTTTTATAAAACCTGGCGAATCTGGATTTGCTTCAACTCTATGTATTTATAGGTAAAAATTCTGGGATCACAGTTTTAATACATATATCATCTAGGGCAGGGAGAATCTAGGATCTTCAGTGTCTGTGTATAAATTCGACATCCTTTGGGTACTGATTTTTCAGATGTCGAGGGTTCACACACAACCTCAAAAAATTGAATCAAAATTGACTGATTTATTATATACAGGATCCTTGGGAGTCTTTTTGGTTCTTATTTTCTTGAACGGTAAACTGAATACCACAAGACGACATTTTTTGACCTTCACATATTCCTCAAGGTCCTTCACATAGGTCCTCAAAAACATGAATTCGCTATTGGAATGTTTTCATCGTCCCTTTCCCCTAATACTTGTAATTTGTAAAATAAAGCAGGCATATCAAATGACCTTAATTTCACACAATTAACTTCAAATTTAAATACATTAAAATTTATTCGTAGTAGATAAGTATCCCTTTTTGACTTTTTAACTTTAAATTATTTTGCTGATGTTACGAAGATGTTACATCTGGTCCCATTAAAGTTTTCATATAAATTCCCTTGTAATGGTATGTCCTTGGATATCTATTTCTCAGTTTTTTTTTTCTTTGACATTAATAAATGAGAATTTTAACTTCTAACAGAAAGAAGGCAACCTATGAACGAATAACCAGTAGCATTTGGTGTTTTTGTGTTGGGTTTGTTGTTTGAGTACAGGCATGAGTTTGAGTTTGAGGAAGTGGTGATTTGTAAAACTTGGACTAAATAAACAGACATAAATTTGTTGACATAACAAATTGTCGTTTTGTATTTGTATTAGTTGGGCCATTCTCACACCTTCGGTTTTGATTCCCTTTATTCAAATCAAATGTACGGGGCACACCTGTTTATTTCGTGAAAATTATTTAATTAATGAATTGACGGAAAAGGGAAACATTTCTTTCTGCCGTTATGGGTTATATTTGGAATGGTTTTATACATCCTACACAAAGGATGACTACACCAAAGAAATATAAGAATGATTATTTTTAGTCAAAAAACTGAATATACATACCTATATGACAAATGAAATATTATGGAAATCAATGTAATGTAAGTCCAATGACCCATTCAGACATAACTGGTAATGAATTAGATTTTTATGGCTAAGATTTGTGTAATTAAAATGACACCTAGGAGAAATTCAAATCACTTTGGTGTTGATTTTCCTTATTAAAACAAGTAAAATCTGTCAGTCGGTGTTGCAGTAAGGTGTATACTGAGGGTATATGGCATATGTAGTATTCACTAATCATGACCATTGCATTCCATTTTGGTTAAAGAGTTTAGGTGTATCACTGTCTAATGTATAGCACTATGGAGCTGGAGCCATTTTTATTAATTTTATGATCGATATATAAATAGAAGGAGTGGATCGAAGCATGTAAAAATATTACGTTATGCGAAAAGTTTCGATGAAATCGGTTACTCCCCATGGAACAACCACCAGCAACCAGTCAGGCATACGGACATTTGTAAATATATTCCAAATTGTAATGCTGTGGGAGTAGAACATTCCTCGTGGGTATGAAAGTCCTGAAGAAGTTTTTGATGTAAGTTCAATAAGAAAATCTAAATCTATTTATTTACTGCTATTTCAGGTTATTTTTCAAGCGTAATGTCTTCAGTCAAATCTAATGAGAAATATGATTGTATAAGATATATCCTCTTTTTATCATGAATACATGTGCGTCTTTTTCGTTCTTATTTTATTGAACCGCAAACTAAATACCGCAAGACAGGATTTTTGAACTCTATATATTCTAGAAAAATTTCGATAATATTCTACAAGAATGTAGTTTGTGGATATTGCGATAGAGCTCGCAATATTTAGGATGTTCATTCCGGATTCTTGTGGAGTGAACTACATATTTTTAGAAAATGGTCAATAAACATTGGTGACCAAAAATAAAGCAACAAGAATTGCAAACTGAATAAATGATCTGTAACTTTTTTGAAAATTTTTTTGAAATTTATAGTGTTTTCAGAAATAAATAGGTTATTTGTTCACTTAAAAAAAAAAGTATAAACACAAAATTTATTTTAAAATAAATAATATTCTATGGAAAACTAAGTAGACCCAATTTCTGCTTGGTCAAAACTAACACATCTTTTTAATTTTTTTTCTTTTAAATAATTAAATTTAGGTAGTAATCGACATCGTAACCATTATTTTTGATTAAGGCACTACACATACGAATTAAATTAAATCTATAAAACGCTCTATTTGAGAGTTGGACATACTATTCCTCGTATAGCTATCGTATGTAATAGGATAAAGCCAATCGGTGAAGATCTTCCTTATTTTTTAACTTAGTTTGTGGTCAAAAATAGGCGATTAATAAAATAAAATAAAAGTTCCTCCATATTGTTAATGTTTGTGCGAAGTCAATAATCCTAGTTCATACGAGAATCAAACATGTACTCTTTCTAACACCGTTGGAATTTTCGGATTCCGGTGTTCCAGTGAGGGGTTATCATGCCCGCCATCAAAAATAAGGACATTTCTTTGATAACAAAAAACAACAACAAAAATTTTTTGTACATTATTTTTCTTCCTTTTTAAATCTTCAAATATATATGTGCAAAGTTACAAACCTTAACATGCATTGGTATTCATTTACCAGATCATTTAAAATCTTAAAAGTAAATCGAGAATGGGGGGGGGGGGTTTCCCTTAATATTGAATTTTGTTTGTGCTTTTGAAATGAACAAAGTACCCGATTTACAACTGAAAAAAACAACACGATATCTTAATTTTTGAAAAAGTTATGAGGCATTTATTTGCAAGATTAGTCGCTTTAGTTTTGGCCACCACCTAAAACCAGTACGGAAGGTAGTAAAGTCGGGCTGGGCCGACAATATGATACCCTCCATATATATTCTACAATGTTCAATTTAAATATGTGACCTTTATCTATATGTGAAAGGACTATCATCAATCCATACACATGCCTTTCTGCAGCCTATGCTAAATTTAATTTCATTCGGGCAGATTTAGAGTCGTTTGCGTACATTGGAACAAATTTATGTAAATCGATTTATAGCACACTTGATACACGCTTTTCGGTAATCCGCACTGCTCAAAATTTAATCTCAATCTGACACCCGTTCGAAATATATATGGATGCTATGTTTGCATCTGCACCAATGTCAAAAACGTTATTCAAGTCTCAATTTGAGTTAAGGTAAATTTTGCACAACAAAATTTACACCATTCGCAATTTTATCTGCTTGGCTTGTATTTTCGCCATTGTCAAAGAAGAACTATAAAATGTTCCGAATTTTCTCTTTTTTCACTTCCATTTGTAACACCCTTAACTCACAATTGAATGCTCCAAACAAAAGTACAGTACAGCCATCTGTCGAAAAAATAGTAGATTTATTTTTCTCCAAACTAATATGAATATATCTAAATCTGAACCGATTTCAAGGAAACTTAACAGAGGTTAATTTATATTAACTTCAGTATTCATTGTACAAAACTGTGTGGCAATCGGACAAACTTTGGGTCTTGAGTGCACAATTTACATAAAAAAACATATGGGAACTATATCTAAATCTGAACCGATTTGCACGAAACTTAACATACATTATTCTAGACTCAATTCAGTACGCTACGCGTGCAAATCGAAAGATATATAAGCTTTGGTACACACTTTACATAAAGCGAAAATATATATGGGAGCTATATCTAAATCTGAATTGATTTTCAGGAAACTTTACACACACATTAAATTCAGTATGCTATGCCAAAATTTGTGCAAATCGAAAGATATATAAGGACTTTGGTACACCCTTTACTTAAAATCGGGCGAAAATATA
Source organism: Musca vetustissima (assembly GCF_032173495.1). Classification (NCBI taxonomy): domain Eukaryota; kingdom Metazoa; phylum Arthropoda; class Insecta; order Diptera; family Muscidae; genus Musca; species Musca vetustissima. The sequence continues at coordinate 138,671 of NW_026880425.1, forward strand.
TAAGGGAACTATATCTAAATCTGAACTGATTTTCAGGAAATTTTACACACATCATTAATTAATTCACACATCTTAATTCAGTACGCTATGCCAAATTTCGTGAAAATCCGATCATAAATGCGACCTGTACATTGTTTAAAATTTAAATGGACAGACAGATGGACGTGTATTCATAAATCAACTCAGAAATTGATTGATCAGAAACATATGCACAAATACATAATACCCTGTACCACAGTGTGGTAAAGGGTATAAAAAGTCTTAGGTGTAGGGTGTCAAATACTTGGTTATAATAAGGTAATAAAGTTTCTATCTTTATAAAAATACAGTCCAAAACAACTGCAACTGTATTGTTAGAATTGTAATTGTAAACTAGTACCCACTAGATGTCACTGCGGATAAAATTAAAATAAAAAGCTTACATTGCATACTCTTAGGCGCAATATCAAAATAATTGATCAGTTTCACCTTAGTTTTCTGTTTTAATAGATCACTAAAGTTTAGAATTTCCGATTCTTAAATATTTTTGCCCTTCAATGGTCTTTATGACCTCCAACATAAACTGAAGGGTATATTAAATTGGACATTATGCTCATTATGGCCTCTAACATAAACTAGAGGGTATATTAAATTTATAATTGCCGTTTGAAACATATCGAAAGATCTGTCGGAGACCCTATAAAGTATATATATTTTTGATCAAAATAAAATTCTATGTCGATTTAGCCTATCTCAATATTTAAGAAGAGCTTTGAAATTTTGCACTGACATTGCCAATACTCCTATGATGTGTGGTATTGCAAATGTGGTATATTGATCGACGTTTTTGTTATAACTCCTATATGATCTTACTGCTAATTTTCAGCGTTTTAAATATGTTAATCGCATATTCAAACCGAATGGGCTGTAATTTGACTTACCGGGGTTTTAAAGGCTTACATACACTTATGAAGAAACGTATTATTATAGGACCAAGGTTCGGCATTATTCACATATTCCGAACATATCAAAAACAATTTGTGTCGTTCTTGGACAGAACTAAAATGTCATGAAAAATTTTATAAATATCGGTCCATGTATTTTGTATAAAATTTATAATAGGCAGACGGCGACACATAACATAATTGATTCACGTATTACAGATATAATATAGAAATAATAAAACGTTTAATACATTTAAACCTGGAGGCATATAATTCAAAGTCATTTATTAATCCATCTGCTACGCATTGTAATTCAATTTGTCCTCAGTTCTGCCAATGAAAAAAAATATTTTTTATAATTCTTATTTATCGATAACATCATTATTTTCTGTCTTCTGTGTTATTTATAATCCCTTTTCACATGCTTATTCCCAAGGTTGAATACAAAGAAAAGGAGTTTTTAATGATCTAAATAAATCTTAAAAGAAAAAATAAACATGCAACAATGCTCCAACAAAAAAAGGAAAATGAAACTTTTTAATGTTTATTTCTACGGAAAAGAAAATAAATGATGCCTGACATGAATCAATATTTTCAACAAGAACACCATGAATAAATTGCTCTAACTTTATAACATCACTCAAGATTTCCTTTTAATTCCCATTTCCAATAAACAACAACATTAAGGTTATAATCCTTTTTTATTTTTATTTCTTTTTTTTTATACAAAGAAAAAACGAAACGGACTTTTCCTTTGGGAAATTTATTTATATTTACATGACATGGCATAGGACGTTTAACATCTGATTGTCAATCATCCCTTCAAAGTCAATTCATGCCAACTGACGATCAAATTCCTTGATGACATATTCAAACTTTTTAATGGTATATTCCACATCCTTATCCGTAATCTGATGATATAGCACAATGCGTGCATATGCCCAGTCACGGGCACTGACCTTCAATACAATGCCTCGGGCACCATCCTCCTCGCCAGTGACTACACCATCCGCCAGTTCCTGTGGCGTTACTGTACCCAGACGTTTGGCAAACTCATCGGCAGTTACTTTGGGATTAACCATATGAATCAACAGAATGTTTGAGTGCACATTGGCTAGGTCAACGGAAATGTTGGGGCTGTGTAGATTATGGAGAGCTAGACAAAAGGAAGTAAAGGGAAAAAGCAACAAAAAAGAAATAATGTTACAAATGAAATGCAAAGGGAAAAATATATAACATACAAATGCACCAGTACACACACTCACAGAGGAAATGAAAAAATCGTGGAACAAAAGAAATCTAGAGGATAGACAAAAAACGAAAGAATGAGCAAAACTCGTCGGCATAACGAATTGCAATTCAAGTACAAAAATACGTCATTTACTGCAGTTTATTAGCAAATAAACGAGTCATGTTTGAAAATGCGGGAATTTGGGGTTGTGTCAAGGGTTTGAGACTACGTCAAACCGAGGTATCACAAGAGAGTCACAACCAAATGTGTTTTCCCCATCTCAAGATATATTTTTATGGCAAATAGGAAACCAAAATTGTCGAAGGGTGATACAATCCTGCTGTCCATCCTCTTTTAATGGACTTGCAAAAATATTTCTTCTTATAAAGGATTTCAGCTATTTTCTCAATTTCTCTTTTTTATACGCTTCATCAGGACAACCAAGAAGTAAAAGCGAGATAAAAACAACCGGCAGCAGCAGTAGAAGGAACAATAACGAAATGGTGAATAATGTTTAGAGTAAGTGTGTTATGGTACAAAGTGCCACTTTAGGCAGTTTATGAAACAGTGAAGTATGCCCACACACAAACACACACACACAACACACCGCTACAACAAGTTTGGTTCTTACAACTAACCATGCAAATGGGAATGGATAAACGGATGAATGCATAAACCTTTGTAAAGACAGATACAGCAAACGGACAGATGAAGTTATGGGGTTGCTGAGACAAATGAAGCTGCTTACCAACCAGGCTCCAAGGTGTGATAGGATATATTGTGTAGCCCTGTGAGAGTGTGTGTGTGTGTTTGTGCGTTCGTTCGTCTTTTTTTATAAATTACCTTCTGCGATACGTTTTGTTCTTTGATGATCATCATTCAAGCGTGGAACAATTGTCTCAAGAGCCACTAAGCCGGCAGCAGCTAGTACACCGCATTGTCGCATGCCACCACCCAAAACTTTACGCAGATGACGAGCTCTGTAAGATACATATAAACAACACAACGTGAATATGTAAATATATATACAACACCGTAATATATGAGAAAATCCACTAGAAGGACCATCGGTCATCAAGCTCAAATTCGTCTATGTATATAGAATAGCTCAATGCCCGTATATGGCTATAGAAGAGCTCAATAACCTATATGGCTAAAGAAGAGCTCATGGTCTTCTTCTATGGCTATAGAAGAGCTCAAGGTCTTCTATGGCTATAGAAGAGCTCAAGGTCTTCTATGGCTATAGAAGAGCTCAAGGTCTTCTATGGCTATAGAAGAGCTCAAGGTCTTCTATGGCTATAGAAGAGCTCAAGGTCTTCTATGGCTATAGAAGAGCTCAAGGTCTTCTATGGCTATAGAAGAGCTCAAGGTCTTCTATGGCTATAGAAGAGCTCAAGGTCTTCTATGGCTATAGAAGAGCTCAAGGTCTTATATGGCTATAGAAGAGCTCAAGGTCTTCTATGGCTATAGAAGAGCTCAAGGTCTTCTATGGCTATAGAAGAGCTCAAGGTCTTCTATGGCTATAGAAGAGCTCAAGGTCTTCTATGGCTATAGAAGAGCTCAAGGTCTTATATGGCTATAGAAGAGCTCAAGGTCTTCTATGGCTATAGAAGAGCTCAAGGTCTTCTATGGCTATAGAAGAGCTCAAGGTCTTCTATGGCTATAGAAGAACTCACGGTCTTCTATGACTATAGAAGAGCTCAAGGTCTTCTATGGCTATAGAAGAGCTCAAGGTCTTCTATGGCTATAGAAGAGCTCAAGGTCTTCTATGGCTATAGAAGAGCTCAAGGTCTTCTATAGCCATAGAAGAGCTCAAGGCCTTCTATGGCTATAGAAGAGCTCAAGGTCTTCTATGGCTATAGAAGAGCTCAAGTTCTTCTTAATCCATAGAAAGGTATTCTACGTCACAGAAGAGCTCATAGATAGTACAATGTCTTCTATGTCATAGAATAGCTAAAGTTCTTCGTTGGTCATAGAAGAGCTCAAGGTCTTTTTTGGTCAGAGAAGAGCTCAGGGTCTTCTTTGGTCATAGAAGAGCTCAAGGTCTTCTTTGGTCAGAGAAGAGCTCAAGGTCTTCTTTGGTCAGAGAAGAGCTCAATGTCTTCTTAGGTCAGAGAAGAGCTCAAGGTCTTCTTTGGTCAGAGAAGAGCTCAAGGTCTTGTTTGAAATTTGAAGTGCTTGAGGTCATCTATGAGCTTTGATAGCCAAGCTAATATTTGGAGTGATTTTATACCTTAAAAGAGCTCAAGGTGTTTTATGCAAGATTTCAGATCTTTCTCAATCATAGAAGAGCTCAAGATCTTCTTTGACCATACATCTCTAGCAAAGGATAGTTATATTTTTCATTTATAGGCGGACAAAAATTGTATCGGAAACCAAATATGATGGCTTCTATCTTGTTAATGAATTAAATTCGTTGAATATATCTTCATTTTTTAGTCTTTACAAATCTCCTTGCATTGGAAACGTCTCAAATATGTGCGAAACATGAGACGTCTTAAACACATTATGTAGGTGTGTATGTATGTACGACCCTTAGGGGAACTAAATAAAGCGTTTGAAAGGAGTTAACAAATAATCATTAGTCACATGACAAAACGACACCTTTAGGATTACTACATTTAATCGTTACCCTCTAAAGTAATTGTTCTACTTTTTCGCTTCTTTTTTGCTATGGCTTCTTGGCAACATAAACCTCCCCGAAATGCCACCCCACCTAGCAGGTGCCTTAAAGCATTATGCACCAAACACAACAACAACAATACTTACTCCTTAATGAATGTTTTATTGCCGACCAATACAGAACCCACCGGTGCCGACAGTCCTTTGCTCAGGCAAAAGCACACCGAATCGAAATCTTTGGTTATGCGCGACACGGGCACCTTCAAATATGTAGCTGCATTAAAAATGCGAGCACCATCCATATGCAGGGCAATGCGTTTGCCATTTGTCTTGGCCGGATCCTTACATATTGCTGCCAGTTCATCTAACCACTCCAGCGGCAGAGCCTTACCACCACACATGTTATGGGTATTCTCTACGACGACCAGCGCCGTAACAGGTTCGTGACAATCATCGTAGAGTCGTAACTTATGCTGCATTTCCTTGAGACAAAAGGTGCCATCGGGTTTGTTTTTTATTGTAGCTAATTGCACGCCAGCAATTTGTGCGGCTCCCGCTAAACAAGGAGAAGACGAAGAAGTTCAATTTAATGGAGAAGTGATAATTAATGTCTCGAAAGGTTACTGGGAGAAGGTATTTCATTATAACGCTCCTACTTACCTTGTTCGTAAAGGAATGTGTGAGAAATGTCACCAACGATAGCTTCGGTGCCGCGACGATGGCAATGAACCATAACTGGAATAGAGAGGGAAGTAGAAAATAAAACGGTAATAAAAACGATAAGATGTAGTGTTAGAAAATAATTCATTGTGAGGTTAAAGTTCATTAGCCAGACAAAGGAACGACAATAAAATTAATTACTCTGTGTAAAATGCTAAAAAATTCTTTGGGGGTTTCATTTACATTGGTGTAATTAAAGAAAAAATAGATTTCAAAATTGGACATTTTTCACAATGGACATCGATGGCTGCAATCACATTATCAATATCTTGAAGGCTTTAGCCGCATTTTCCAGCGGAAGAGGCTGTTATTTGACATTATTCGGTACATTTATTCAGAAAATGATCAAAATACATCAATTTTGCTACATAGCCTCCTCATACAGGTCCCGGCCATTTTTCGTATTTTGAATTTTTCACCGAATTTTCTATAATTTGGCATTTCGGTTTTTTGAACAAATTTCAGAAAAATTTTGATATAGACCCATTTTTGACACAACATCACTATATAAAGTTACGGGCTCTTTATATATATTTTAATGCCCGAGGTACATATGTGGTCCATAGAATGTAAATTTTGAAAGTTTCATATAAAAATTTAACTCCGCGTATACTATGATTCAAAATTTTATACACAGATGTAGTCAATGTATGACAATCGTTATATCAATTAGAATCGTTATATCCAGGGACGTACGCAGGGGGCGGAATTCCATTCGTAAAATTCAGAAATTTCAGAAATATTCTACATCCGGAAAATTCCGGAATCCGGAAAAGGCCAGAATACCTATAATAAAGCAAATACCTAAAGTTATGCCTATATTAATATTTTCTTCTGGGCAGATTTATGACCAATGATATCCTAAAATATCAAATGAGACCTAATTATGTTGTCTGGAATCCTCAAAATACCAAATGTTGTCTGCACGTAAACATTTCCTGATATTGATATTTTTGGTAGGAACATTTGACCATTAATTGGCCAATTATCCAATTTGTTGCAAAAATGAATTTAAAATACCGAAAAATTAGGGTATCATTATATGAGAGCTACCACGAAACGAGGGAAATTTTTACACACATTATAACAAAGAATCCAATATATGAAATTATAAAAGAAATCGGGTGAAAAATATATCCCAAATAATTAAAATGTGGAAATTCGGAGTCTCTTTTGAATGGAGACTTTACCTAAAACCGAATCGATTTAATGAATATTTTGGTTATCGTTATATGGGAGCTATACGTGGATCGATAAATCCTAATTTAGAATATGAGCATATCGAAGAATATAGCCGCCAATTTCTTCGGTGAAGCTGCTCATGTGGTGATTGTTGATAGGGCGGGCAATTCTGAGTTATACACCAATATGCTTACCTGAAGTCTTCGGATAACTTCGTAAAACGAAGAAGGGAAACGAATCATTGTGTAGTATCACAAATCGGCTCAAACTTATTCATTTTAAACCGGGAAAAAGTGTAAACTTCCTGCCGCCGTACATCCCTGCCTTGAGACCAAATTTTGTATTTTTGTTCTTTCTACACATGGCGGCCGAACTTTTTAAACACTCCACCATAAAGCAGATGATAATTACTTTAGACTGGAAAATGCGTCTATCACTATCAAAAAGCATAAAATAGGGCGACACCATAATATGGGGGCTATAACCAACCATGAACATATTTTGCAAATTATTTGCGAATAAGTTGTTCACCTCCACCCCAACAATGATCCTAACTCCAAATTTCAGAATTCCAGCTCTATCGGTTTACCCAAATCCAATTTGTACTAAATTTAGTAACATTTAGTACATATAAGTACGAATTTCCAAAACTTCCTACATACCCCATTTTCTAAAGTGATCCTAACTCCAAATTTCAGAGTTCCAGCTCTATCGGTTCACCCAAAAATTCAAATTGTACCAAATTTAGTATCATCCATACGCCAATCCTACACTCCAGCAGTAATCTTATTTCCAAATTTTAGTGTTCCAGCCTTATTGGTTCTCCTATATCCAATTTGTACCAATTATATTACTATTTAGTAATTTTAGTGCACTTAAGTAAAACAGTTGCAAATATTAATGTTAATTTAAAATTTCAAGAACCCTTTGGTACATCTATTCTACACCACATTACTGACCCACATTCCAAATTTAAGAGGACTAGCTCTACCGGTTCGCAAAATACAAATTGCACTACATTTAGTACTTTTCGTGCCGTTCTAGTACGAATTTCTAAAAACCCAGCCTTATCTGACACCTTTTGACTAAAAGTGACCCTCACACCAAATATCAATGTTGACGAATCGTTAAGTCAGTCAGTCAATCACTTTATTTTTTAATTAGTATAGATTACAATAGCTATCGTGGGCCAGTGCTTCCGGCCTACCGATTTTTTTTCACACAAAAATGTATTTTTCCAATACAATTTTTCGTATTGAACCTGCAGGACCCCTCCCTCGAAATGAAACCCTATACGTGGCATTCTAAAAAAAATATTTTTAGGTGTTGAAAACAGATTGCCAAATTCAATATATGATATATCTTATGGTGGAAGGCAATATATGTCACATTTAGTTACAAATATTTTTTTCTGGACGTATTATTAAAATAATTTCTAAACAAAAAATTACGGCGGAACGTTTAATAACAAATAATATTATTTTAATATAATATTTAAATAACAATCTGACGATTTTGAAATAACTCAAATAAAAGTTCTAGATTTTGAATGATTTCTTTCATGTACTGCATTTGAAAGATATAATACGTCACATCAACATTTCAGGTTAAAGACACCGATTATTAATTCTTGTTATTCTGTTAATGTTTAACAAAATTAATTTGTTTATTAGAGATATCTAATTAAAAAAATATATAACCATATACGTAATAACAATCAAACTGGTTTAAAAATACTAAACAAAATAAATCCAAATATACTACAATATCTTCCTAATATAACATCCCCACGTCTTAAACCAATCTACAATCTTTAAGCGTGCATATACAAAACCAAAAATGATAATTGTTACTACTTACTTGCCAATAAATTCGCCATAGTACCACTGGGTACAAACAAGGCAGCTTCCTTTTCGAATAGCTGTGCAGCGGTTTGTTCCAATTTCAAAACGGTTGGATCTTCACCATATACATCATCACCCACCACGGCATCGAACATGGCCTGACGCATTTCTTTTGTCGGCAAACTAACTGTATCCGAACGAATGTCGACAACATAGTTGGCAGACGACGGCGAAGTTGACTTGGATTGTGACATTTTTCAATTGAATTCTAATGGCAGCTACAGTTGGCTACTACTACTACTACACAAAGAAATGAAAAATAGAAAAATAAAATAAATTAATTTACATAAATGAAGCATTCCAGCAATTCGTTCGTTCATTCATTGACAAGTATAACCACTTATGGTTATGGGTTGCTCAGTTCAGTGCGGATATCTAATTATAAATATTTCCATTTCTACGATAAATGTCTTTTGAAGTGCAGTCATTCATTCAATCAGAGTGGTTGGTCATGGAAATGTTTAAATTAGTTTTTTGTTTTTATGCGAGACATTGAGAAGTTCGATTTTGTTTTAAATGTCTTACAATTTAACATTCTTAAACAGAATTATAGGACATAAAAATTAAAAACAATTGCAGTGATCGTATATATAAAAAATATTCAAAAACATTCGTCATTATAAAATTATTTTACATAATAAAAAAATAAAATGCAAAGAATAATTTTAAGTGAGGAAAGTCAGGCGGAGCCGACAATATGAAAGTCGAATTTAGAAGAACAATTAACATGAAATTGGATAAACTAAAATATGTGATTTTTATCTAAATGTGAATCGACTTAGATCAATTCATAAACATGCCATTCTGCAGCCCATAATTTTTTTCATTGGACCAATATAGAATCGTTTGTTTACAATTGGGGCAAATTATGTAAATCGATTTAAACCAAATCTCAATCGGGATCTCTGAATTATTTGGAGCTCAATTAACATGAAATCGGTCGAAAATATATATGCTATATACGTTGTGAAAAATTTCGTATCAATCTGAGAAACATGAAGAGTTTGATGCAACCTTTTCGTAAAATCGGAAGAAAATATATATGGATATAGGTTATACTAACTTCAGTATGTTGTGACAAATTTTGTGCCAATCGGTCATATTTTGAAGCTTTGGTGAACCATTTATGGAAAATTGGCCGTAACTATATATGGGAGCTATATCTAAATCTGAAGAGACTTCAACGAAATGCAAATTTGGTTTCAATCTGCCATATTTTGAGGCTTTGGTTCAGCATTTAGTAAAAATCGGACGAAACTTTGAGTTATATCTAAATCTGAACCGATTTTTCCTAATTTCATTATGGTTCGTCCTTGGGCCAAATAAATAATGTGACCTGTACTTTGTTCACAATTTAACGTGGACAGGCAGACGGATGGACCTGCATAAATCGACTCAGAAAGTGATTCTATGCATATTCTCAAAAGGAATCATGGGTCTATCTCGTATCCTCTTGCCTGTTACAAACATATGGACAAAAGCATACGAGTAATACCCTGTACCAAAGGGGGGTGAAGGGTATAATAATGCCAATAAGGAAAAGTCACCACTATGCAGAGCTCCGATTTGCTCGATTTTACTCGCGAGTGAAAAATACTCCCGAGTGGGAGTAAGTAAAGAGTACGAGTTTTTTAGGGAGTATACTCTCCACTCTTTTATTTTGTTTGGGAGTGCTCGCGAGTACTCCTTGATGAAGAAAAAGAGTGTGAGTCAAAATGTTCGAAATAGAGTATGAATTCACTCTAAGAGTGAAATCGAGTGGACAAATAAATTTGGTTGTTTGGTTATTTGTGTGTGTGTGTGTGTAGTAGCAAACATTTTTTGATGTTGATCTTTTGTGTGCTGTGGGGAGATCGATTATTTTGTTTACTGAAAATGTGAAATACAAATAAAAATCTTATACCATATAAGATTTTTATATGTTTTTTATTTTAATTTATAAAATGAATTCAACCGTGTGATTTAATTAATTCAATATTTTTTTTAAAAGCATAAACACCTCCAAACAAATTTTTAAAATGGTATTCATTAAAAAATGTGGAAAAGTATTCTCCAAAAATATTAAAAGCGCTGGTTTGAAAGAAAACCCATGAATGCATAAGTGGTTCATTATTTAATTTTAGTATCAAAATATTGTCGAGGGTTTCAATTTGGAGGCTGGTTCGTCTTGCTGTCACTATTTCAGACTTACATAAAGTGAACGCAGAGAACGAGCTTGTTGATGCATGCTTTCCCAGCAGTACAGCAAACCAAACATCACAAAACAAACAAACAAACAATGCACACAAACAACATCAAGTAAAACAACGGTATCACAACAAAAACATAAATAAAAATAAAAGAGTACTCGGCAAGAGTGTAATCTGCTCGATTTCGAGCGTATTTCACTCCCACTCGAAAACGAGCGAAGCACTTGCGCTCTTATTTGAGTGGCAGTGAAAAATAGAGTATACTCTATTTACTTTTTCTACTCGCAAGCAGTGCTGCCAGTTAAATTTCATAAAAAATCGTAAATTTTTCAGAAAAAAATCGGCATAATCGGCATTTGTATTTTTAAAAATCGGCAAAAAATCGGAAGCATATAATTTATAAGTAAATTCATATTTTTTTGGTTTATAACAAATCAATATTGTTTATTACATTAACAAAGTCAATTCTGTATAAAAAAAATAACATAAAAGATTCATTTTTCTACAAAAAATGTAGATTTTTCTAAAATATAGTAATTATTATGTACACTAGTGAGATCTTTCAGATCATAAAAATAACTTACAAACTAGTACATATTTTTATTACACAATTTTAGTAATTCATTATCAATTTTGACATTAAAACAATTTGAATTATTTAGTTTGAGGTAATATTTAGAATGAAGAATACCTTCCAATGAATCATTATCAAGTGAGCTTCTAATTTTAGTTTTGTTAAGGTTTACCTGACTAAAAAATTCGTTCCACATTTGCTGTGGAGTGGGGAAGAACCATAATTCTTTGTACAAATTTAGAAAAAACTGGAAAAGCTAAATTGGAGTCCCCACGTTTAATTTCGGAAATTTTTTTCCAAAAACTTTTTAAATTGTATTCTGCATTTTCAAAAATTTCTTCAAAATTCAGAAAGTTTAACTCCCTAAACTCGGAGTCTAAAGATTTGCCTTATTCGATGTAAAATGTAAACTAGACAGAGTACAATACTGACAAAAAATGCAGATATCTAAGCCATTGAAAACGGCTGCGGCGAGTCGCCGATAGTTATAACGATTTAAAGCTGCCAATTTTATATGTTTGTATGGTAACGCCGTATTAAATTAAAAATTAGACAATTTGTGTCGATTGTTGAAATATCGGCAATTCTGAGGCAAAAATCGGAATTTTCAATTTTTAGAGTGAAAAATCGCCAAAATGCCGATAAATCGGCAAATATGGCAGCCCTGCTCGCAAGAGTACTCCCGCTCGAATTCGAGCGAGTTTCATTCTTCACTCGAATTCGAGCGAGCATTTCGGAGCTCTGCCACTATGGGTATATTCAACAGAGAATCATAATATTATAGAATATAATATTATTCTGGACCATACTCTATAGGGTCTACAGTGATGCAAACAAAATGACAAATTTAATATTGCTAAGTAAAAAACGTATTTTCTTATTTCTCTAAGAGACCCATTGTACTCTTTACGTTATCGTAAATACCATTCAATGATCATTAGTTGGGCATTATGTATGTTGTCGCATTGTGTATGTTTCTTTATATGTCGCTACAATTAAAAATAACAACAACAATTGTATAGTTAGAAACCATATGTACTCGTATATATGTATATATAAACACGTGAGAGAATATGTCTATCGGTCATTTGCCTTGGTGACCGGCATTTTGTGTACCATGTGAGTTGTTATTGTTTTCTTTTTTCTCTTTCACAGCATAAATGTGTGAATTAGATGGGTTCGCTAAAAGTAAATGAACACAATTTGCGTACATATGAAGCAATTTTTTTAATGTTGAAAATATGGCGATCTTGAAATTAGATAATATTAAATGTTAAATTTATAAAAATATAAGAGTAGATGTTACAACGATTTAGTTTTGTAAGATAAACATACAATTTTATTACTCGACCTATCCTAATATAGCGATCTCGGTACGTAGAAAACAATAGAGGTTATCAGCCGTTGAATGTTTTTGTTTGTTTTTATCTTTCAGCGAAACTATGATAAATGAGTTTTTAATTGAATTTGTACTAGGACTAGTAAATCTTTGCTACAATGTTTGATATCAGTTAATTCAATTAGAGTAAATAGTTTAAGTATCCATTAGTTAATAATTTTGCAAAATATTTAGTATCTATTTTCCAAATTTCCGTACTTGGTATAATTTAAAGATAAGAATTCATCGATTAACCGGGATTTCGGTAAGATACAGCAGAGAGTAACTTAACGATTCTTCAACGTCCAGACGAAACGGCGGAAGCTAGAATCTTGCAATTTTGGGTGAGGGTTACTCTTAGTCCAAATGTGTCCGATAAGGCTGGGTTTTTGGAAATTCGTACTAGAGCGGAACTAAGGAGTTCTAAATGTGGTATCGTTAGCATTTGACGAACCGGTAGAGCTAGATCTCTGGAACTTGACATGATGTGCCAAAGGATTTTAAGTTTTTTTTTTTATTTTTTTAGATTATAAGTATCCGAACATTATTAAAATGAGCGTAATTTGGTACAATTTCGTTGCATGTGAAGAGCTAAAAATTTGTAATTTTAAGGTTGAGAAATAAGGTCGATATAAGGAGGTGGTTCTGGAAGTGTGTACTCATGTATACGAAATGTACTATATCGTTCTATATTTGGTACAGTTTAAATTTGGGGGTGAGGATGGAGCTGGAATCCGGAAATTTAAAATTATCATTACTGTCGGAGGGCGGGATTGGGACATGTACGTAGTTTTGCACATTTGTTTACTTATGTGTACGAAAAGTAGAGTTTGGATTTTGGTGAACCGATAGAGCTGGAACACTGAAATTTTTAGTTAAGATCATTGTTTTGGTGTATGCTTGGGGTATATAGGAAATTTTAAAAATTCGTACTAATGTCTACTAAATGGTACCAAACTTGGATTTGGGTGAACCGACAGAGCTGGAATCTTGACATTTTGAGGTAGGATCACTGTTGCTACACCCAACAGTAATTGAGCTATGTAGGAAGTTTTGGAAATCCATACTAATGTTTACTAAGTTTGGTACAATTTAAATTTTGGGTGATCCGATAGAGCTTTAATGGCGATAAGACCAAGCTGATGGTATCAACGCGCAAGACTTCCAATAGACTCGGACCAAACTTTGGAACTTGAAAACTACAGATTCTACGTAGTTAACGATTTTATATCCCAAGGTACCGCCGTAAACAAAATTAATAACATCAGCTTTGAAATCCGTAGGAGAATAGTGTTGGCCAACAGACGCTACTATGGTCTGAGTTAGAAACTCAAAAACAAGGTCACCTATCGCCAGACCAAACTCACATTCTATAAGACGCTGTTGCAGGAGAATAGTGTTGGCCAACAGATGCTACTATGGTCTGAGTAAACATGGGTATTTGCGCTAGCAGATGAGGCAACTCTTGGAATGTTAGAGAGAACATTTTCCCAAAGACATACGGCCGATTTTCGTCGACGGTTAATATCGCCGTCGAATGAACCACGAGTTGTACCATCTATACTCGGACATCGAGTCAGACGGGTCGAGATACAATGACTACGTTGGCTAGGTCATGTTGAGAGAATATATAAGATTTCCCCACACAAAAGGCATATATAAGCGCGGAACGTGATAGTTCACGCTGAAGGGGAAGGCCACGAATCCGATGGAAATATCAAGTAGAAGACAACATCTCAAATTGGATGAGATGCGCACAAGACCGACGCGCTTGAAAATCTTTTTTTTGTGCTTATGGAACAATCGTTCTGTCACAAGCCAGCTAAATAAGTAGGATTGAGCTTTAATCTGGAAATTTGGAACTAATGTGCACTAAATGGTATCAAATTTCGATTTGGGCTAACCGATAGAGCTTGAATCGAAATTTGAATTTTCGGTGAACCGAGTTGCGGTCAGAATTGGTGTGTAGTGTTGAGATATGGAGGTAGTTTTGGAAAAGGACGAAATTGGTGAAGGTGAAGATGAATGACGATAAAAATCTTTTAAATGTTAAATAAAATCAGGCCATATAAAACTTAATGCACTGTAATCTATATACTATACACTCCATATGCAGACACAGAGACGACCAGATGTTGATAAATCAAGCTCGAATTGCTCATTATTGATAAGGAATAATAACTATAATACACACATATATATATATAGATTGTGACAAATGTAAATAATCAACGTTGGAAATCGATACTTGTGAATTATTTACACTGCTTACAGTTTTTATAATACAGTAGACACCACAAATAATGAATATTATATTATTCTAAATTATTATTTCAGCAAACATTTTAGTTATTCCAAATCATAAATAAATGTTAATTTCGTGTACCCAGAGTCCACTGTTTTGGCACATACACAGAATAAATTGTACACATTTTGTTTTTGGAAGCCATATCCAGTTCCTTATTGTTGGGAATAGTGTTAAATCGTAGAAATATATATTAGTACAAAAATAAAAAAAATATATGTATGTCAATAACAAATATTCGAGAGAGCATAAAAACATGCTAATTAACTTTTTAAAATCATACATACGAAAGTATGTATATTTCTTATATGAATGTATTAAACATTAATCGCTGATTAAGGTTTTGTTTTGCATTTTATTTTTTTTTTTTTTTTTTTTTTTTGAACAAGAGCCTAGTAACAATACGAGATTATCAAATTTCAGTGTACTGAGTGTACTCAATGCTACTAATTATTTATATTATTGCAGTATCATTTTTTTGCTGTATATATTGAATTTCACAAAACTTGCTCTTAATATCATCACTTATCACCACGGATACACTTATGCATCCACAACCACCACTCGAAGCGTAATTGATTTATTTGAATTTGTCTTCATTTTCATTACCGTAGAATTTTATTAGCACGCTTTGCTGCTATTCTAATGATCTGTTCGTAACGATTGTCCGGCGTTAACTAAATGTGTGTTGTGTGAGTTCCATTCTCGCTCTTTGCTTCCATTCAATAATTCATGAATGCCCGAGAGCGTTAAATGATGATATTAAGTGTTGCCAGACACTGATGACAATCGCCTCCGAATACTGCCGGGTAAAATAAATATTAAAATGAATATGTCGTTATATGCTAGTATGTCACAATGTCTATAACTAATGGGATTTTAAATATGAGGGAGGAATTTATGCTTTAAGGGTTTTTGGAAGAATATTATTAATTGGTAAAATAATATATCTTTAAGAAAATGTTAATTGTTTAATACAAAAATATACATATATTATATAATATGTAATAATAAATTTATATGTTAGTTTTTAATTGATATGGATTGCAGTAATGTATTGAACTCATTAAAACCAGTAAGGAAAGTAGAAAAGTCGGAAAGGTCGACTAAATGATACCAGTTACCTTTTTGATTATATACAAAAAATGTGAATGATTATATGGAAAATATTGCCATTTTTTAACATAGCTGGAGCCTTTATAAATCGGGAAACATTAAAGTATATGAGAAAATTTTAATAGTTTTAAATTTATTGATCTGCCGTTGCTAACTTCTCATGAAAGTTACATCTTAGGTTTATTTTCGTTGGATGCTGTGGCTACTTTAATGTAAAAACAGGGTGAGGCTTTTGTATCATTTTTTTTAAATTTATCTGTATCAACATTTAAATGTCGTTGAAATTTTGAAGCTCGATTTTAATTATACCCTACACAATTATGTTGTCAGGGTATTATAGCTTTGTGCAGCCCCAAAAGTTTGTAACGCCGCGAAATATTGGTCCTAGACCCTACAGATCGTCATATCTCGACTAGCTGAGTCGAGATATGACGAAATTTTGCATGTACGATGGGTTCTGGCCAATGAAGCTATTGCCAGAGGCTAAATTTTTTCGTTTTCCAGAGGCCGCAATAATGGCCCGAACATCGTGAAATTTTGCATGGAGAAGGGGATCGGGCCAAAGAATAAGCATGCCTGTTTTGATAAAAATCGGTCAATATTTGTATTCTATAGCATATATATTTACCACTGAAGGACATAGACCCGAGAAGTTGATATTATATCCAAGAGGAGTGATTGGCCTTTAAATTAAGAGTAATTATATTGTTGTATGTGCTCGGGTGTGGGAGTTACACCTAAATATTTACAGGTATCTACGTATTCGTATATTATTTAGTAACCCATTATCACTCTAGAGAGTGGAACAATCGCTTTGAAATGTTCCAACAACCCACGGTGAAGGGAATCTGGACAATAGCTGTTCTGAATACTCGTAATATTCGGAAAATATGTCAGTGTGAGGAAGAGGTGCTGTTTACCTCTAATAGGGCAAGAGGGTGTAAATATCACGAAATATTGCCGAGGCTCGGAATAAACATCCGCAGAAAATTTGGTAGTTGTGTAGGGTATCGTATGATCGGCCCCGTCCGACTATACTGCTCCGCTCACTGGTTTTTATTATAGTTTCAAAGCGCAATCCGAAATTTTAATTATATTAGTTTGGGAAAAAAAATAAATCCATTATTTTTATATGAACTATACGACTCCATTTAACATGTTTCGGACTGTCTGATTTGGGCAAAATATGCACCGTTTTGTTGTATGATTTGTTGCCATTTTAAAGGCAACATCATAATGCCTCTCTCATAGATACCAATTTTTTATCATTAAAGAAATTTTGCAATGTGATCAAAAATATTATAATCGCTTCGGCAGAGCTTCAAAATGTCAAATATCTTCAAACGGTCCAGTTTTTAAAAGTAGATATCAGAATTTAGCATTTGACCCTATGGAAGCAACTCAGAATAAATAATCCTCTTCCAGTCCCACCAAATGCATAGCAGAAACTTCCTGACCGTTAGTCGTGGTTTAGCCAACGTTTGAGGTGCTTCACCGCTCTTTGACCACGATCGTTTTCATCCGTTTAAGAAATGGGTCTATCTCATTTCGTTTGGCCAAGGCTTCAATGAACGTGTACTACATCTTAGTCGTCAAATGAAATTCAACAAAATATACTTGGATCGTAAGAAAAACTTCAGTACTTTCTGGAAACCGCATGTGCATCAAATGATTTTACAAATAGTAATACTTTTACCAAACCTAGATCAAGTCCGAAGATGGAAACTCACTGTTTTTGGTTCATCCCCCACAAAGGGTCAACATTTTAAATACTAGTAGACTAAGTTCGGTTGTTTCTGCATCAATGTTGGATGAAATGGTAAAATATTCACTTGAAATACTATTCTTTTAATTTAAAAATTGTTTTAGTTAATGTTGAAATAAATTCACATAAGATTATATAATAACATACCGCATTAGCCTACCATACCGCATTATTCAATTTATTAATTTATGTAAAACTAACATATGCCCGCTACTTCGTTAGCGAATGTGGGTAATATTAAAACATGGATTGTTTTCACATAAAAGTGAATATGTCAGAAAAGCTAAACATTCCACACATTAATATTGAAAATAAATTGAATTTGAGTACCATTTAGTACCAAATTTCATGATTCGAGCTATAAAGGTCTACCCAAATCCAAATTTTACCAAATTTCCATTTATCACACATTATTTCCATAAATACCCTGCTCAACCATCCAACAAAACTTCCTGCATACCCCGATCCTGTTCAAATTTCAGGATTTCCACTCCATTGGTTCACCCACAATTCAAATTGTACCAGATTTAGTACAAAGTTGTACCAATTTCCAAAACTTCCTAAATACCCCAATCCTACCCCTGCACAGTGATCCTTAATCAAAATTTCAGGATTCCAACTCTATCGGTTCACCCACAAATTTAGTACACAGTGGTACCAATTTCAAAAACTTCTTTAATACCCCAAACTTACACCTTCACAATGTTCCTAAATCAAAATTTCAGGATTCCAACTCTATCGCTTCGCACACTATTTAAATTGTACCAAATTTAGTACATTTAATTCAAATTTCTTAAACTTCTTACATACCCCAACAGTGATCCCAAATCCAAGTTTCAGGGTTCCAACCCTATTGGTTCACTCACAATTCAAATTGTACCGAATTTAGTACACATTAGTACAAATTTCAAAACTTTTACATATCTCAATCTTAGACCTCAACAGTGATCCTAACTCCAAATTTCATGATTCTAGCTCTATTGGCTCACCTAAAATTCTAATTGTACCAAAATAAGTACCATTTAGTACTCAAAGGTATTAATTTCTTAAACTAAATCCTGACCCCAATCCCACACCCCTACAGTGATCCTCACTACAAATTGCATTGTTCCCGCTCTATCGGTTCACCTTCAGCCGTTTCGTCTGGGCGTTGATGAATCTTTAAATCAGTCAGTCAGTCAATCACTTAACTCTTTTATTAGTATATATATCATTGAAACTTGATCATCAAATTTTGAAAAATTTTGTTATTTTAAGCTAAGACTTGAAGCAAAAAATTAGCGCAATTCAATTAATATTCTGTAAGTTACCGCTAAAACGAAAATTAATCAACTAATTGTTACTATCAAACTAACTATCAAACATCATTAGCGCCTAAAGATATGCTTTAAAAAGAATTTCTAATAAGTAACTTTTATTTCAGAGATGGAACTTGTGACTTCTACTTTCTCACACTATAAGTATGTAGTATCAATTGCTATGGAATGATAACACTCAAATAATTTAAAGCATACCTTTAGGCATTACTTAGATTTGTTGTGTTTATACCCATTACCTCACTGTGGTACAGGTATTATGGCTTTGTGCATATGTTTATAACAGGCAAAAGGAAACGAGATAGACCCATGGTTCTATAAGAAAATATCTTTATGCAAATATCCTTTCTGATTTATGCATGTCCGTCTGTCCGGCCGTCTGTCTATCTATGTTAAATTGTAAACAAAGAACAGGTCGCATTTATTATCCGAATGAGATGAAATTTGACATAGCTCACTTATTTGACCCAAAGACGAACCCTATTTAAAATAGTCCAAAACGGTTCAAATTTAGATACAGCTCCCATATATAATTTTGTCCAATTTTAAGTTAATGGTTTATCAAAGACTCAAAGTTAGCCTAACGTGTGTCAAGTTTCGGTGAAATCGGTTCAGATTTAGATATAGCTTCAATATATGTTTTCGTTCGATTTTATGTAAATGGTGCACATAAAACGCAGTTTTTGCAAAATATTTTTTTATTAATGCATTTCTCGCAATATATTCTTGATTAGAATAAAATTCTATATTGATTTAGCCAGGCTTATCTTTCTGCCCACCTTTTAAGTGTCAATCTCCTTGGTATAGTCATAACGTTTTATGTGTATAATTAATAAAGATTAGCGCATTCATCAGCATAAAATTAAATTCATATTCAGAATGTAAAGTGATTTAAACAACATTAATTTTTCATAACTTTTCTTTATTTTTCTTTTTAGGGAGTGCACATATTACTGAGCGAAGAAGTTATTGCAAACATCCATCGGTATCTGTTGATTTGACAACACTATGCGACTTATTTCCTTCACGTGAAATATAAGGTCTACGCCCATACAAAAAACCCAACGAGATTCAAGGCCAAATAGCTACCACTTTGCGATTTGATAGATGCGAAATATATGTTCCTGTAAGCGTGATCGAGATGATCATTTGGCCGATTTTGTATTTCTTTACTGATGGTGGCATATTTATTTTGAATAAAGCTGGTGCAAGAATTGAAGCCAAACGACCAAAGGCAACACAGAATGTTGGTGAATAGATTTTTGGAAAGTTGGCCGAAAATCCACTTTAAGAGAATATAGCAGAATTAGCATAGCATAGACCATTTCAGGCGCAGTCGCTATCAACATTTGCATTAAATAATTTTCAAGCATTAAATTATATCGGTTAAAATAAAGATTTCATAAATATTTCTGAATTTGTTGTTGTTGAGAAACTGTCCTATAGCGTCTAAAACCATCAAAACGGATAAGGTGGTGGTTTTCTGTTTAGATGAATCACTGCCTCCAAAAATGTATGCCAGCTTCCAAAACCCCGAAATGTCGAATTACACCCCTTTCGTTTGGGAAAATTTGCCTAAAACCGCAAAACTTCCGAAAATTGTACTGTACCGTTATACAGGAGCTATATTAATCGTGAACTCATTGTCAATACCAAATATCCTTGAAATAATAGTAATGTCAAAGGAAATTTTCAAAGTTCCATCTTAAAAATTTCGATCTCCATCATGATTTCAACAGGCAGGCGAACATGGCTACATCGACATAAAATTTTATTCTGCTCCATGGGGTCACTAACGAATATTTCGAGGGGTTGCAAACAGATTGACAATTTTCATATGTACTCTATTCTATACTCTACCTATGGTGGAGGTTGTAAAAATATTCGATATTGTACAAATCCGTAAACGTTGCATTTGCTCTTCAATAAAAACATTTTATATATGTATAGCCATAAAGTAATAAACCTTCGGAATTTCCTCTAAACATTTATGTAAAAATCATCAAAATCGGCTAATTATTTGCTGAGTTTTTAGCATTTTAATCCAACGATGCTCCGATATATACTTGCTTTTCGCTGCTGTGCGCCTATTACCGGAAAATGAAAATGTCGCAAAAATCGGGTTTTTGACAACGGACAATTTTTTTTGAAAATTCCCATTTGTACGAAAGCGATTTTAATGTGATTTTTCGTATATATATATGATATTTATAGGAATATAATTTTATTTCGATTTAGCCATGTCCGGTCTGTCAGTTGAAATCACGATAGAGATCGCAATATTTATTTCATTTTCCAAAAGAAACGGCCATAATTAGGTATACTTGTGTTTTGAAGGCTGGCATACATCTGCTTAGAAACCGATTATTATATGTCAAGTTTTTGGCACAGCCCCACATGAAATTCACGGCCATTTCTCAGTATTTTTAGGATACATTTACCAATAGAAATGGCCATAATTTGGCATTTCGTGGTTTTGTAGGCTTGTACGTCTGCGCAGAAAATGCTCATTATACGTTAAGGTTTTGCCCCATATACATTTCCCGTCTTATTTTCGGTTTTCGCCGCATCTTCCCACCAAAAAAGCTGAAAATTCTATCATTCTAGGTTTTTAAGTAAAAATAAATAGCGTCAGTTATGTGTCAACTCGTGGACTTTTCATATGATCTGTTATTTGTGTAGGTTAGCGCATATTTCGCCCCTTTCGAACAAACAGCTTTGCTGACATATAATAGAAAAATATCCCATATTATCAAATATCTAAAAACTCTTACATAATACAATTTTCTTTTACATTACTACATTTTATATATCTGTTGCCAGTGTATACTAAAACTTCAGAATTTTCAACATTTTGTAAAAAACATAAAAACTAAGTAGCAAATACTTGAATTCAACAATGCTTTTTATGATTTTTGCAGAAATGGTTAGAGGAAATTCCGAAGTTTTTGTACACACTAGATATACATTTACATTTTGTTATATAATAGAAAATTCGTAATATGTAAAAATTTACTTATATGCGCAATATAGGCTATTACTATTTATTATATGACAGCAAAGGAGTTTGGTCGGAAAGGGCGGAATATGCCCTACATTACGTAAATAATAGATCAATTGAAATGTCCACAACCGTACACGTTACTTACCAAAACCCTAGAATGCCAATTTACAGTTTTTTCGGAGGGAATATGCGTTTAAAACCTTCGAAAGACTGAAAATATAACTGAACCATGATATGGACCACCAATTTGTAGCCCCATTTCGACTAAACCATAAAAACGGAAATGGACGAGACTTATATAAGGGACTATGTTAAAACATAGACCTTCAATGATAATCTTTTGTGCAGATGTATGTCAGCCTTGAAAACCAATAAATTCCAAATAAAATCCTTTCCGGTTGGCAGGCAGCTACCGAATACAGGGCGGTATATTCATTTGGATACTATGTTAAGATATGAGTTATTAGTATTTAAAGTCAAAGATATTTCATAATATACCTACTGTTCGGTACTGGGTGCCTATTACCAGAAAATGGAAATCTCAAAAAAACTGGGTTTTGAAAAAATCAGTTAAGTATTTGCTGAGTTATTAGCATTTGAATTCAACGATGCTTCGGAATATACCTGCTGTTCGGTGCTGGGCGCCTATTACCAAAAAATTAAGAACCACACAAAAATCAATTTTGTAAAAAATGACATTTTCCAAACAAAAATTGTCAGTTGTCGAAAACCCCGGTTTTTTGAGAGATTTTAATTTTCGGGTAATAGGCGCCCAGCACCGAACATCAGGCAAATTTCGAAGTATAGTTGAATTCAAATTATAATAACTCAGCAAACACTTAACGGATTTTTATGATTTTTGCAGAAATGGTTAGAGGAAACTCCAAAGTTTTAGTACACACAGGCAATACATATAAACATGTTATTATATAAAACAAAGTTCGTAATATGTCAAAGTTTACGGACATGTACACTATCGTTTATTTTTGTATTATATGTCAGTCGAAAGGGGTGAAATATGTGCTAACCTACACAAAAAATGCATCCGACATAAGGTGGAGTGCGAATTGTCATTCCGTTTGGAACACCTCAAAAGATCCATAATAGACTCCATAACGTATATGTATTTATTCTTGATCCGATGGAAATTCAATGTTGATTAAGGGATACCCGCTCGCTATCTTGTACATCAAAATAGAGATCACAACGTTTAACAGAGAACTTTGAAAATTTTTCACTGAAATTGTTATTCTTCCTAAGATATTTGGTATAGCTCCCATATTACGGTAACGCACAATTTTCAGTTCCTCCAAACTATTACTAATTAAGAATTTTCTCATGTATATTATGCTTTGTAATAAAACTCTACAAATTTCTCTAAACATTTTTACAAAAATCATAAAAATCGGTTAAGTACCCTCCCTCTTTTTACAAAACTGATTTTTGTGTGGTTTTTCATTTTTTTGGTAATAGGCGCCCAGCACAGAACAGTAAGTATACTTCGTAGCATCGTTGATTTCAAATGCTAATAACTCAGCAAATACTTAACCGATCTTTATGATTTTTGCTGAAATGTTTAAAGGAAATTCTGAAGTTTTATTACACACTGACAATACATACAAAAAATAATGTTATGTAAAAGAAAATTCAAGATAGTAAAAGAAAAAACAATATGTAAAAGAAAATTAACACAAATAACAGATCAATTGAAAAGTACACGGGATTGGCTTTTTCTTTTAATTTGCAATCTTTCCGGTGGAAAGATATGATGAAAACCTACAAAATACCGAAAAGGCCTTTATACAGACAAATCTTGGACCTATAATCATTTTCTATGCATTCTACAAAATCATGAAATGCTAAATTGGAATATTGAATATTGAGCCAGCCTTTCATATGGCGGCTGTGCCAAAAAAATTGACCTATATTAATAGGTCCATAATGCCAAAATACAGCCTTTTTAGTTGGAAAATTAAATAAATATTGCGAGCTGTATCGTGATTCCAATGGACCAAACGGACATGGCTAAATGCAAAAACACGTAACTATACTCCTGTAAAAAATTAAAGCTCGCAATATTGAAGATAGAAATTCTGAACGTATATAAATGTTACTTCTGGGAAGTTTTGTATTGAAAATGAGATATATCGGCCAATTTTTTACGGTAGCCCCCATATAGCGGTTCCCCAAAATTTGGCATTTTAAGGTTTTTCTTAATTTTTAACTAATCAGCTATAATTAGGTATTTTTGTTTCGCACTGGGTGGAAAAGTACTCTGTGCAAAGTTCTATTGCTATCGGAGAAATATTTTATGTCTTTAGTGCAACATTTACATAAAATCGGTCGATAATGTATATGGGAGCTATATCGAAATCTGAACAGATTTTCACAAAACTTAGCACGACTCAATTCTGTACGCTACGGAAAATTTCGTGCATTTACACAAAATCCAAACGGAATGACAATTCTTATGGCGGATGTGTTTTTTGTGTAGGTTAGCACATATATCGCCCCTTTCGACAGACATATAATACAAAAAATAGCCTATATTGTACATGTCCGTAAACTTTTACATATTACGAACTTTGTCTTATATAATAACATGTTTATATGTATCGCCTGTGTGTACTACAACTTTGGAATTTCCTCTAACCATTTCTGCAAAAATCATAAAAATCGGTTAAGTATTTGCTGAGTTATTACAATTTGAATTCAACTATGTTTCGAAATATACCTGCTGTTCGGTGCTGGGCGCCTATTACCAGAAAATTAAAATCTCTCAAAAAACCGGGATTTTTGACAACTGACGATTTTTTTGAAAATGTCCTTTTTTAGAAAACTGATTTTTGTGTGGTTTTTCATTTTTTGGTAATAGGCGCCCAGTACCGAACAGTAAGTATACTTCGAAGCATTGTTGAATTCAAAAGCTAATATCTCAGCAAATACTTAACCGATTTTTATGTTTTTTACTGAAATGTTTAGAGGAAATTCTGAAGTTTTAGTATACACTGGCAACAGATATATAAAATGTGGTAATGTAAAAGTTTTTAGATTATATAATATCGGATATTTTTCTATTATGTGTGAGCAAAGTTGTTTGGTCGAAAGAGGCAAAGTATGCGCTAACCTACACAAATAACAGATCATATGAAAAGTCCACGAGTTGACACATAACTGACGCTATTTATTTGTACCAAAAACCTATAATGATAGAATTTACAGCTTTTTTGTGGGAAGATGCGGCGAAAACCGAAAATGGGGCAGAACCTTAACGTATAATGAGCAATTTCTGCGCAGACGTACAAGCCTACAAAACCACGAAATGTTAAATTATGGCCATTTCTATTGGTAAATGTACCCTAAAAATACTGAGAAATGGGCGTGAATTTAATGTGGGGCTATGCCAAAATATGGACATATACGCATATGTATGCCACCCTCCAAAACACCAGAATGTCAAATTACCGCTTTTTCGGTTGAAAAATGAAATAAATATTGCGTGATACTAACAGTTCATAGCTAAATCGAAATTCAATTATATTCTTATAAAGATTATATATGCTTTTTGGCGTCTCCGAAGAATCTTTCGAGGTGTTGGCAACGGAATTTCAAATTTAATATACACCCCACCTTATATTGGTGGGTATACAAATACTACAATACATAACCGAAAACTTTGACATACAACCAGTTTTATCTTATATAACCTCATATTATACATTTATAACAAGTGTGTATTAAGTGAATTATTCGCATTTTAATTCAATGATGCTCCGAAATATACTTACTGTTCAGTGCTGGGCGCCTATTACCAAAAAATGAAAAACCACACAGTTGTCAAAAAACAATTTTTTGAGAGTTTTTCATTTTCCGGCAATAGGCGCCCAGCACCGAACAGCAGGTAAATTTCGAAGTATAGTTGAATTTAAATGGTAATAACTCAGCAAATACTTAACGGATTTTTATGATTTTTGCAGAAATGGTTAGTGGAAACTCCAAAGTTTTAGTACACACATATAAACATGTTATTGCATTAAACAAAGTTTGTAATATGTAAAAGTTTACGGACATGTACAATATCGGTTATTTTTGTATTATATGCCAGTCGAAAGGGGAGAAATATGTGCTAACCTACACAAAAAACGCATCCGACATAAGGTGGAGTGCGAATTGTCATTCCGTTGTATATTACGGTTTTATATATGCATTTGTAATAAAACTCCACAAATTTCTCTAACCATTTCTACAAAAATCATAAAAATCGATTAAGTATTTGTCGAGATATTAGCATTGAATTCAACAATGCTCCGAAGTATACCTACTGTTCGGTGCTGGGCGCCTATTACATAAAAATGAAAAACCACACAAAAATCAGTTTTCTAAAAAAGGAAATTTTCAAAAAAAAAAAAAAATTGTCAGTTGTCAAAAAACCCGATTTTTGAGAGATTTTTATTTTCTGGTAATAGGCACCCAGCACCGACAGCAGGCATATTTCAAAGCATAGTTTTATTCATATTGTAATAACTCAGCAAATACTTAAACGATTTCTATGATTTTTGCAGAAATGTTTAGAGGAAACTCCAAAGTTTATGTACACACAGGCAATACATATAAACAAGAGAATAATAAGAGAAAGTTCGCAAGTTCTACCTTCAAAATAAGGTAGAGTGCATATTAAATTTGCCATTCCGTTTAGAGCACCTCTAAACATTCGTCAGAGACCCCATAAAGTACATATATATCGTGTTTATAAGAATATAATTGTATTTCGGTTTAGCCATGTCCGGGCTGTCCGTTGGAATCTCTATCGTGATTCCATCGCAATGTTTATTTCATTTATCAAAAGAAAGGGCTGTAATTTGGTATTCTGGGGTTTTGGAGGCCGGCCTACATCTGCGTAGAAACTGATTATTATAGGTAAATTTTTTGCTACAGCCTCAAATTTTCAGTATATTCAGGCTTCATTTTCCGATCGAAATATCTATAATTTGACTGGCATATCTGCACAGAAAATCATCATTATAGGTCCAGGATTTGCCCATACAACGGTCCCGCCATATTTTTGGTATTTTGTAGGTTTTCATCATATCTTCCCACCGAAAAGACTGCAAATTAAAAGAAAACGTCAATTGTGACATATAATGGACTTTTCCGTGGACTTTTCAATTGATCTGTTATTTGTGGTAGAGCGTATTTCCCCCTTTTCATCAAAACTATTTTGCTGACATATTATTGGCAAATATTCGATATTGTAACGTATCCAAAAAGTTTTACAAAATATGAATTTTCTTTTACATTACATCATTTTATTATGTATGTATTGCCAGTGTGCAATAAAAATTATGAATTTCCTTTAAACATTCCTGTAAAAATCATAAAAATCGGTTAAGTATTTGCTGAGTTATTAACATTTGAATACAACGATGCTCCGAAATATACTTACTATTCGGTTATGGGCGCCTATTACCTAAAAATTAAAAACCACACAAAAATCGGTTTTGTAAAAATGATCAACAAAATTGTCAGTTGTCAAAAACCATTTTTTTGAGAGATTTTCATTTTCAGTTAATACTTAACCGATTTTTATGATTTTTGTAGTAGCGCTTAGAGGAAAGTCTGAAGATTTATTACAGAATGACCCTGCACGTGTGAAATAGTAATATCTATGAGAAAATTCGTAATATGTAAACGTTTACGGATATTTTACAATTTCGGCTATTATTCTATTATATGTCAGCAAAGCTGTTTGGTCGAAAGGGGCTGAATATGTCCTACTATACACAAATAACATGTCAATTGAAAAATAGACTGCTTGACACATAAAATACGTTTTTCATAGCATCCACCACTTGTTGGAGGGTATATTATATTGCTAATAACTCGCCAAATTTCTAAATTTTCTCACATTTTGCAAATCCAGATATAACATTATGTTATCAGGTGTTGGAAGTGGGATTTTTCCCGTCTTCGTGGTTGTATAGCCTCAAATAACCGTACCCTTCAGTATTGAGTATTTTGTGGATTTCAGACATGTTTTTCGTCATACCAAAATTTAAATATATCGATGGATCTTTGGATATCGATAGTCCCAAATATACAGTAGGTTCAGCCTCTTTGTAAATATTTTAGGGCATATTTTGGCAATACGAGGAGTCTATATATCTAATAATTGAAAATTTTAAGAAATAAAACCAACTTTTTTCTTTTAACAGTCAAATATTATACTTTATTTAATTTTTGTTGTTGTTGGATTTTGTTTTTCGTTGATGGTGTTTTTTTGTTTATATATATTTTTTTAGTTATTTATTAATTTGCAACAGTGCTAATTATTTAAATTGTCTATTATTAATAATAATATTTTATTTTTATTATAATATATGATTGTATCAGATATTATAGTTCTTCATATATATATTTCCAAGTATATATATGAATATATGTATGTATATATTTTTGTTTTAAATATAGTAAAAAGTAATTTTTATAATTACAATTAAATAACATTGACATTTTATAAATGTTAAATATTTTCTTTTTGTTTTTAACTTTTTTCATCAATTGAAACTACAACAAATAAATCAATGTCTTTAAATTATAAATTACAAAAAAAGATAATTAATATGTTACATACAAATAATATATGAGGAATAAAAGTAAAAAAAAACTAAATAAAATATAAAGAAAAATGTCAAAAAATGTTGTTTTTTATATAAAACATGATGTTTCCTTGCCGTTTAATTTAAAATTTATATGTATATAATATATTTTTGTTATATATAATTATATATTATTTACATCAAACATACAGATAAGAAGGTACTTTTGTTATAAAGGATATTATTCGGTTTACAGTTTTTTCTGATTTTTTTCTTTACAAATATTTTTTTATTTTTTCATGTTTGTTATATATGTCTGTGTGATTGCGTTTTGTGTTTCAACGAAAAGAAATATATATTTGAAAATGATTACAAATAAAATAATATATAATAAATGTTATTCGTTTATGTTGTTCTTGTTAAGTGAATTTTGACCAAAGACCTGGGATTGAATATAAATAATTTTGCCCAAGAGAAAGAAAAAAATAAATGGTTTTATGTAGAAATTGTGAAAAATCATGAAATTTCAAACGTTAATTGATATTTCTTTGGTACGGAACTAAACTATTAAAAAATTGTCTATAAAATAAAACAAAATTATAAAAATATTTAATAAAACCTATGTAAAGAAAATTGTGTATACATTTCAACACAATCCCTAGAGGAAAGTTAAGACAATGAGAATTAGGAAAAAACTGTGCTTTTCAATTAAGGTTTATTTGAATATGGGCTGTTATTGGATATAATTTTAAATTTTTGAGAAATCTGACAAGTTTCAAACCATCTGATATAAAGATCGGTAAATGTGGTTGCAATCATGATATCTAAAATCGTAACTATTTTTTCAGCCTTATTGTTTAAATTAAAAAAGGAAACAAGTGTCAGTCGGAGTTGCTAGCTGATACATATCCTCAGCCTATGACAATACACGTATGTATTTGGGTTTGCACTGAACAATGTCGAAGTGGACCTACTCTTTATTTCCTCAATTATAAGGTGGAGTTTATATTCAATTTGTCATTCCGTTTGCAATACCTCGAAAGATTCTTTTGAGATCTGATAGAGTATATAAATTCCCGATCAGAATAATATGCAATGCCGATTTAGCCATGTCCGTCTGTCTGTTGAAATCACGATAGAGATCGTAATATTTAAGATATAGATTTGAAAATTTGTACTCACATTGATATTGCTCGTAGAATGTTTGATATTAAAAATGGGATATATCGGTCCACGTTTTGGTATAGTTCCCATATAGCGGTACCATAAAATTTTCGGTATTAGGTATTAGACACATTTTCTAACCATATATTGATATATCTCCCATATGAAGGTTCCGCTCAATTTTCGATATTTTAAGGCTTATAGGCGCATTTCATAGCGAAGAGAATATAATTTTGCATTTCGGGATTTTGGAGGCTGACATATATATATATATACGTAGAAAATTTTCAATATAGGCCCATGATGTGACATAGCCCCATATAAGGTACACATTAATTTTCGGTATTTTGAGGTTTAGACGGATTATCCAACCAAAAGTGCTGTAATTTGACAATAAGGGGCATTTTATGTGGCAAACATCTGTCAGGAAAATGATAATTATAGGACCATACTATAACATAGAACCCATATAAGGGTTCCGCTCAATTCTGAATTCTTCAAACCAAAAGGCTCTAATTTGGTATACCCGGTTTTTGGAGGCTGGCAAACATATATTTAGAAAATTATGATTATAGGTCAATGTTTTGATATAGCCTTCATATAAAGGTCGCCGTCATCTTTAGGCATTTTGAGGGTTTAAGCCTCATTTTCCAATCCAAAATGATCTAATTTCGCATTTCGGGATTTTGGAGGCTGCTTACATCTATACATAAAATTACTACTAAAGGTTAATGTTTCAACAAAGTCCCCATATAAAGTCCAACTCAAATGTTCGGCATGTAGTGGTTGTAGAGGCTGGTATCTGCGCAGAAAAACATCCATAAGGTCCGTGTCTTGACATAGCCCTCATATAAAGTTCCCGGTCATTTTGCGGTATTTTGAGGATATAAGTCCCAACCGAAAGGACTGCGCTTTGGCATTCCGAAGAGTTGACCACATTTGGGAAGGAAACAGAAGAAGATGTCCTATGGACCCCCACATTCAGATTTATTATAGGTTTGTTATAAATATTCCAATGTACATCAGAAGGAGTGGTCCTATTGGTTCCATCTTCATAATTGATATAGTTTTGACTCAAAAATATTACAATCAAAGCGGCCACGCTTATCACTGAATATTGGATTTAATGTTGACACTTTGTGCGCACCGATTAGCCACATTTTCAGGTATTGTGCACTGTTTTGTTTGAATCGAAAACTCCCTTCGCATGTTGTTATATTTTTTCAACAATATTTTGATCATTTTGTTTGGGAGGTACCAGAAGATGTGGATCTATAGTCTCCATCTCAGAACTTGTGATAGGAATAATACGATGCCAAAGTTTAGATCCAATCGGTTACACCCAACGAGAGTAAAAGTGCGCTCCAGTCAGCAACACGGACATTTCTAAATCGAATCCGAATTGTTTGAAATGAGTCAATAATAAAATGGGAACTGATACTGTCATACGATGACGAACTTAACCATGAATTGAGAACCGAGATTTGCAAAAGTGGGCTATAAGAACTCATATAAGTCCTCTATAAAGAAGCCTATTAAGAATCCCAAGTTTACTGAAAACATATCCCCAAAATCATGAGTTTGCGCAAAGAACACCGCTGTATATCGAGCGCAGAGTGAAGATGTTCTGAATATATCTTCACTCTGTGCTCGATATACTGCAGTGTTCTTTGCGCAAACACATGATTTTGGGTATATGTTTTCAGTACACATGGAATTCTTCATAGATTTTTACATACAAAATGGGGCTTCCAAATACAGAGGTAGATTTTTTATAGGTCTTCTGTACATAGAATGTGTCACGTATGTCTTCTGTATCTAGTCAAGTGACAAAGTGCGATCAACTACTGGCCTCGTTATTATACAGCTCATAAATGTATCCATATATATTTGAAGTCAGTCTGCAAAATCCATACCATTTATTCAAGGACTAAAAATATATTTTTAAAATCGTTGGATGTGAAATAGTCCCCATTTGGCACCATTTTCAAAAAACTTTTAAAATTATATATCAATTTGTAATCTTGACACATTTCCTCCACTGGATTAAGAGAACTTTTTTCTATCCTCGGACAATTTATTTGCTATAATCACCGACTATATCTCAATTTTATTGCGGATCCGGTGTTGGTGGTAAAATATTAAGGTTAGAATGATTTTAAATATTCAAGTGGGTTTTGATATTCTTCATCTATATTTTCACATTTCAAAGCACAGTTTTTTTCCGAAAAAATAATAATTCTAAATATTGATATAATTTTTAAAAATAGTTACATTTAAAATGAATAGAATTTAAAATAATTAAAAATTATTAATATATAATAGTATATATGATATCAGTTATTTGAAATATATATATTTTTTAAAAATTAAAGAATATAGTCTTTTTTGTAGTTTTTATTGTTGTTTTTGGTTTAAAAACTATAACTTTACTAAATCGTTTTTTATATTTAATTTTCATCTAAAGCTCTAAACACTGAGTGTTTCATTAAAATTTCACATCAACTATAAAACTTATGAAAAATAAACACAATATCCAAAAAGAAATAAAGAATAATATATTATAGCTGCCAAGTTGTTTTTCTTCACTTATAAGATCAAAACTTATTAATATTATTAGTTATCAAACATGATTTCACATTTTTTTTTACTTTCATTCATTCACAAAAAAGGTACTAAAGTCACGCGTATTTTTTTACTTTACTTTTAACTATGAGAGGGACAAAGAAGACATTGTTGTTTTTTGTTGTTATTGTTATTAATAAAAATTATGAAAAAAATCTTTGTTAAAAAACACAGTTGATACTTTCTTTGCCTTCGTCTTAAAGAAAACATGTATCACTTTTAAAGCTTTTACGTGTTGTTCTTGTTGTTATTGGTATTGATTTTTTGTGTATTACATAAAAACTAATTTCTATTGTTATTGTTGTTGGTTTTTTTTTGTTTTTCATATTAAAACTAATTGCAACAAGGGTCTTTGAGAGCTTATTTTCTTATGTATTGTTTTTTTTTTTTGTAATTTGCTACCAATTATTCTTTTGTATAGTAGAGAGCTTGCCTCTTTTGTTTTTGTTTTTAATTTTTTTTTTATAAAAAGGAACTTTTTAGAAAAAATCCTTTCCTTTCTTTTCAATTGGGGCTCTATTTTGTCTAAGTATATTTTTTTAAATGGGAATTTCATTTAATATGGGAATTGTGGTGGTGTTGGTTTTGGTTTTAACAAAATTCATGCCTACATTTATCAATTAATTGTTTAACAAAACAAAAACAAACAAAACTATTTATTTAGTTATTTTTTTTCTAATAATCTAATATATCTTGAGGGAACTTTGTTGTTGTTGTATTATTTTTTTTTTGTTATGATTTTTCTAAGTTTTTTCTGTTTCTTAATTTTTTCTTGGCGTTAACTATGTTAGATTGCCTTAATGTCTAATATTTTGGTTTTCTTATGAATTGCCTAGTCATTCGTTTCCTTCGCCGTCGCCGTCGTCTTTTTCAACGCTATGACGAAACATTGTCCTCCGAACCTTCCATCTCCTCTGGTGGATTTTTCTTAACACAATCACGCACCCCCTGTAGGATAATGCCAACACGTCGATCCAAGGCAGCCAAATGGGGTTCCCAAAGGATGGGACTCACCGGATCGACGAGCATCGATTCACGCATTACTTCGGAGAGGGGTCGGGGACCATTGTGAAATCTGTAAAGAAAAGAGAAGAATAGAAATTTAGAAATTATGAGAATAAAGTGAAATTAAATAAAGCAGAAAATATGACTAGATCGATTCAGACTCAGATTTATATAGTGATTTCAACAGGCAGACGGATATGGCAAAATCGAAAGAAAAAATATTCTGAAGAACAATTATATATTCTTTTTTGGGTCTTCGACGTATCTTTTGAGGTGTAGCCAACATAATGGCAACTTTTTTCGCAGCTCGCCTTATGGTGTAGGGTGAAAACATAGTCGATATTGCACATATCTGTAAACGTTTACATATTACAAATTTTCCATTATAAGATATAATTTTATATATGTATGTGTGTGTACTAAAATTTGAGAATTCCCTCTAAACATTTTATAAAAATCGGTTAAGTATTTGCAGAGTTATTAGCATTTGAAGTGAAAGATCTTCCAAAATATACCTACTGTTCGCTGCTGGGCGCCTATTACCGGAAAATGAAAATCTCTCAAAAAAACTGGTTTTTGAAAACAGACTATTTTGTTCAAAATGCCCATTTTTACAAATCCGAGTTTTGTGAGGTTTTTCATTTTTAGGTAATAGGAGCCCAGCAGTGAACAGTAGGCATATTTTGAAAAATTTTTGACTTCAAATGCTTATAACTCAATAAATACTTAACCGATTTTGATGATTTTTGTACAAATGGTTAGACAAAATTCTGAGTTTTATTACACACTGACATATTTATATAAAAATGATATAATATAATAATAAAAAAATCGTACAATGTAAAAGTTTACGGATATGTTACAATATCGGATATTTTCTGTCAGCAAAGTCGAAAGATAGTCGAAAGATGCTCCACCTTACGCAAATGACAGATCAAGTGAAAAGTCCACGACCAGACACATAACTGACGGTTTTTTTTTTTAATTTTTACCAAAAACCTAAAACTAATTTGCTGCCTTTTTTGGTGGGAAAATGCAGTTAAAACCTTCAAAATACCGAAAGTATGGCGGGATCTTTATATGGAAATGTGTCCGCTACCAAAAACTCGAAGTAGCGAATTACAGCCCCTTTGGTAGACAATTTCGACTAAAAGCGTAAACGGAGCAGGGCAGAACCTACATATAGGGATTATCCGAAAACATTGACATTTATTGATAATTTTCTGGGCAGCCACGAAATATCATTTTCGGTTGGTAAACGCAGCCATACGCCTCGAATACTGGGATTTACCTTAGGGATAATATTCTGCGCAGATATATCCCAGACTCCAAAATCCTGAAATACCAAATTAGAGACTCCTTGATTGGAAATTCGACTGCAAGCCGAAAATTGGTCAATGCCGTTATATGGGAGCTATACCAAAATGTGGATCGATATAACCCGTTTCACTACAAAAATCCTAAGTATGATAAATCTACAATATGATATAATTTATGGAGTTCATTACGAATCTATCGAGCTGTGGCAAACAGAATAACAATTTAATATACGCTCCGTATGGTGGAGGGTTAAAAATAACCGATATTGAACATATTCGTAAACTTTTAAATAATATGAATTATCTCTTATATAACATACTTTAATATATGCTTGCCCGTGTATACTAAAACTTCAGAATTTCCTCCAAACATCTCTGCAAATTTTATAAAAATCGGTTGAATATGTACTGTGTTATTAGGATTTGAAATCAAAGATCTTCCAAAATATACCTACTGTTCCCTGCTGGGCGCCTATTACCGGAAAATGAAAATCTCGCAAAAATCGGGTTTTTGACAACGGACATTTTTTTTTGAAAATACCCATTTGTACGAAACCGATCTTTGTGTGGTTTTTAATTTTTAGGTAACAGGCGCCCAGCACTGAACAGTAAGTATATTTCGGAGCATCATTAAATCCAAATGCTGATAACTCAGCAAATACTTATCCGATTTTTATGATTCTTTCAGCAATGTTTAGAGGGAATTCTTAAGTTTTAATACACATTGGCTCTACATATATAAAATGATGTTATATAAGAGAAAATTGGTAGTATGTCAATGTTTACGGTTATGTATTGTGCTATTTGTATACCCACCAATATAAGGTGGGGTGTATATTAAATTTGACATTCCGTTGGCAACACTTCGAACGATTCGTCGGATACGCCATAAAGCGCATATACAGTGGCTCCATCGAATAATCGGACAAGTGGTTGTCAGATATAATAATGCTATACATTTCAAAGAAATTGTCTAAATGTGTAGTTTTTTTCACTTTTATTTACACATTACTTACTTTTATTTCTGAACAATACAAAAAACAACAACTTTCCTAGTGATAACAGTAAATTTCGCCAGAAAAACAAAATTAACTCAATTTATTGTGTTCAACGCAAAATCGGACAAAGCAAAATATCAATGTTAAAAAATGCAAAAAATCGAGAAATTAATATTTAGTTGCATATCCTTTGTTGTCCAGAACGGCCTGTAAACGCTTCGGTATTGATTTGACCAAATTCTGGCATACCTCCTGCTCTATGGAGTTCCACGATTTCAGTAAAGCCCTCCTTAAGCTGTACTAAGGAGTTAAATTTTTTCTCATACACTCTCCTAGTTAATTCTTCCCAAATATGCTCAATTACGTTAAGGTCTGGGCTCTGTGCAGGTGTTTGTATAAGTTTGGGGCAGTTATGGATCAACCAAAGCTTTGCAACACCTGATGTGTGCTTGGGATCGTTGTCTTGATAAAAGGCAAAGTTGTTCGCGATACCCAATTTGTCTGCAATTTGCTTTACATTTTGTTTTAAAATTTTCAGGTAGACAAATTTGTCCATTTTACCATCAATAAAATGCAAATTGCCTAATCCCGCACTCGACATGCAGCCCCAAACCATAACAGAACCTCCTCCATGATTAACAGTGGCTTTTGTATTCTTATGATTAAATTCAGCATTTGGCTTACGCCACAAATACATCTTTCCATCTGATCCGTGCAAATTAAATTTGCTTTCGTCAGTAAACAGAACCTTAATATAATGAAAACTACCAATATAAAAAAAATATATGTTTAACTCTTTTTTAATGTTCAGAATACATTTATATTAGAAAAACTTTTGTCCGATTATGCGATGGAGCCACTGTATATGCTCTTTATAAGAATATAATTGTATTTCGATTTATCCATGTCCGGTCTTGTCCGTTGGAATCACGATAGAGATCGCAATATTTATTTCATTTTCCAAAAGAAAGGGCTGTAATTATGCATTCTTGGGTTTTGAAGGCTGGCATACATCTGCGTAGAAACCGATTATTATATGTCCATTTTTTTGGCACAGCCCCACATGGAATTCACGCCCTACGAAGTATTTTTAGGGTACATTTACCAATAGAAAATAATTTGGTATTTCGTGGTTTTGTAGGCTTGTACGACTGCGCAGAAAATGCTCATTATACGTTAAGGTTTTGCCCCATATACATTTCCCGTTTTATTTTCGGTTTTCGCCGCATCTTCCCACCAACAAAATGAAAATTCTATCATCCCAGGTTTTTAGGTAAAAATAAATAGCGTCAGTTATGTGCCAGCTCGTGGACTTTTCAAATGATCTGTTATTAGTGTAGGGTAGCGCATGCTTCGCCCCTTTCGACCAAACAGCTTTGCTGACATATAATAGAAAAATATCCGATATTATAAAATATCTAAAAACTTTTACATAATACGAATTTTCTTTTATAGTACTACATTTTATATATCTGTTGCCAGTGTATACTAAAACTTCAGAATTTCCTCTAAACATTTCAGTTAAAAACATAAAAATCGATTAAGTATTTGCTGAGATATTAGCATTTGAATTCAACAATGCTCCGAAGTATACTTACTGTTCTGTGCTGGGCGCCTATTACCAAAAAATGAAAAACCACACAAAAATCAGTTTTGTAAAAAGAGGGCATTTAACAAAAAAATTGTTAGTTGTCAAAAAACCCGATTTTTGAGAGATTTGTATTTTCTGGTAATAGGCGCACAGGACCGAATAGCAAGTAAATTTGTGAATATGGTTGGTTTCAAATGCTAATAACTCAGCAAAAACATGACAGATTTTTATGATTTTTGCAACAATGTTTAGAGGAAATTATGAAGTTTTATTTCACACTGACATAGATATATAAAATGATGTTCTATACGAG
The DNA here is from genome assembly GCF_032173495.1 of Musca vetustissima. Taxonomy (NCBI): domain Eukaryota; kingdom Metazoa; phylum Arthropoda; class Insecta; order Diptera; family Muscidae; genus Musca; species Musca vetustissima. The sequence goes on from NW_026880425.1 coordinate 176,511, forward strand.
AAAATTCGTAATATGTAAATATTTACGGATATGCACAATATCGACTATTTTTTTATTATATGCCTACAAAGCAGTGTAGTCGAAAGGGGCGGAATATGTGCTAAATAACCTTAACTTAAACATTACGCAAATAACAGATCAATTGAAATAAATGTCCACGAGCTGACACATAACTAAAGTTTTTTTACCAAAAACCCAGAATGCTAATTTGCAGCCTTTTCGGTGGGAAGATGCGTTGAAAATCACAACATATCGAAAATATGGCGGGAACTTTACACGGCAAACCGTGGACCTATAATGATCATTTTCTGTGGACATATACCAGCCTCTAAAACCACGAAATGCCAAATTAGAGTCATTTCGAAATAAAAATGTAGTCTCAAAATACTGAAAATTGGGTGTGAATTTCAGATGTGGGCTGTGTCAAAAAAATTGACCTCTAATAATCAGTTTCTAGACAGATTTATGCTAGTCTCATTTGGAAAATGAAATAAATATTGCGATTTCTATCGTGATTCCAACGAACGGAGCAGACATGGATAAATCGAAATACAATTATATTCTTATAAAGACCATATGTGTACATTATGCGGTCTTCGACGAATCATTGGATATGATGCAAATGGAATGGCAAGTCTAATATTCACTCTCTTTTTGAGGGTATACAAATAGTACAATACGTATCCCTAAACTATGACATATTACGAATTTTTACATTTATTGCCAGTGTGTTCTAAAACTTCAGAATTTCCTTAACCATTTCTGAAAAAAATCATAAAACTCGAGTTTATTACCTACCATTTAAATGAAAATGCCGATTTTTACAAAACCGATTTTGTGTGGTTTTTCATTTTTAGGTATTAGGCGCCCAGCACCGAACAGTAAGTATATTTCGGACCATCATTAAATTCAAATGCTGATAACTCAGCAAATACTTATCCGATTTTAATGATTTTTCCAGCAATGGTTAGAGGAAATTCTAAAGTTTTCATATACTGATATACATACATAAAATGATATTATATATGAGAAAATTCGTACTACGTAATACGTATGCACAGAAACAAAGTACTGTACACAATGTGGTAATAAATTGTAATAAATTAAAATTTGTTGGTTTTAGGCAATTTAGTGAATTTTTTCAGTACTTACTCTAGTAATTTTTTAACCGTTGATTTGCGCAGCATACAACATTGCAACACTGGCGCCAATATTGTCAAATCATCATGGAATGCTTTACCAAAACCTCGACCATGATCCAAATGTAAGGTGAAAGTGTCATTGCCGTATATTCTGAAAATAGATAAAAACAAAAAAATATTTATTGTATTTTTTTTTTAGTTTTAATTTCTAATGAAATGAATCTATATAAATAAACAAAATTTAAAAATTGTTACATAAATTCGTCAACATTTAATTGGAATTTTATGTAACAATTGGTGAAACAAAATATTTTCACATTCAATTTTGAGTTTTTGTATGATACAGATATTTGTAATAGTTATGCAATGGTTTATATAATATTTATTATCTTAAAAATATATTTAGATTAACCATGATATTTTATGAGGTCCCAGGAGGTATGTAACTCATTTTGCTCCGAGATTATTTGTTTAAGATGAAAATACTTTGTTTAACATGATTAGGCCCAATCGATGCCAGAAATTTTTTCATAAAATTTTAAATTTTTTTCGAAAAATAGCCGGGGTCAAATTTTTTCATGAAAGGGTTAAATTTATAAACATATAGCTATCATCAGATTTAACTTATTGGTTTTAAATTTATATTTATCTACCACTTAGGCCAGTAAAATTTTGACATTTGTTGACATAAAATGCAAGGACACACATTTATATATTCAATGCGGATTTAGAACTTCAACGAGTTTTATCGATTTTGTGGAGCATACGTGTTAAGCCTAAATACTTGAATTAGCAATTGGAAAATAGAAAATTTCAATATGCCATAGGCCAAAAAGTTAAGCCGATTGGATTTAAATATTGAAAGAGAGCGAAAGTAAACATAGGCCAAATGCAAAGCTGACGGACTGACTGACTGACAACAAATGCAATCGGCCGTTTCGTCTGTCATTATTTAACACCACTGATAACGGCGAGGCTCATTTCAAATTGATGAAATGTGTAAACGCTGTTGCGACAAACAATAATGTTGAAATTTTGCATTAGGATTTATTTAACAATTAACAGGAAAGCATTTCGTATTCAAAGGGAGGTTTTGAAATGTTGTTGATAGTTTGTTGTTGAATATTGAATTGAAGTATAAAGGTAAATGTATTCGTTGAAGAACTTTTAAATAATAAAAAAATAAAGAAGCAATAGCACAGTGATATTGCACAATTATTAAATTAAACCAGTAGGGAAAGTTTAAAAGTCGGACGGAGCCGACTATATGATACCCTTCACCACTTTGGATACATGCAAGAGATGCTAATATATACAATATCCTGTAGATAGAATCGACATCTAATCTTCAGAGGACCATTGAAATGGAATGGGGCGAAACTAAATGAGTGATTTACATAGATATGTGAACCAAGTAAAAAACTCAATGCACATACCATTCTGAAATCTATGAAAAATTTTATGTCAATCGGAATTTTTTGTGTACCATTTGTATGAAATCTAGGAAAATAATGTATGTGAAGCTATATGTAAATCTGGACCTAATTGAGCAACCGTTGCATATACCTTTGGTATTTCAAGAAAACTTCATAAATATCAAACAGGACCTAATTCAGAAGGCTGTGCAAAATTTAGCCCCAATCGGAAAAATATTGGGAGTTTGGTGCACAACTTACCTATAATCGGATAAACTGTATATGGGAGAAATATATCTGAAACTGAACCGATTTCAACAAAACTTCATGTACATCAAGCTGGACATTATTCAGTACCCTGTGCAAAATTTTGTCTCAATCAGACAAAAATTACGAGTTTGGTGCACAATTTACCTAAAGTCGGACAAAACTATATATGGGAGCTATATCTAAATCTGGACCGATTTTCACAAAACTTCGCATACATCAATCAGGACGAAACTATATATGGGAGCTAAATCTAAACCGATTTCCACAAAACAAACTGGAATTAATCTAGTACGCTGTGCAAAATTTTGTCTCAATCGGACAAACTTTGCGAGTTTCGTGCACAATTTGCCTAAATTCGGACGAAACTATATATGGGAGCTAAATCTAAATCTGAACCGATTTTCAATTTCAATAGGGTTCGTCCTTGGGCCAAACAAATGGGCTGTGCCAAATTTCATCCAAATCGGATCATAAATCCGACCTGTACTTTGCTCACAAAAATACATGGACGGACGGACGGACAAGCATAAATTGACTCAGAAAGTGATTCTATGCATATTCTCAAAAGGAACCATGGGTCTATTTCGATTCCTTTTGCCTGTTACAAACATATGCACAAAGACTTAATACCCTGTACCACAGAGTGGTGTAGGGTATAAACAATAAAGGAAGCAACAAGGTGAAAATTTTTCCAAAATGAAAAAAGGACACAAATTAAGGACTATAAGATGTGTAGATTTAAAAAAAATCACAGGTACTTAAAGAATCGTTGCTTTTAAAAAAATATATTTTTTATGCATGTAAAAAGTGCACACTTTTCATAGAAGGTTTTTCAAGAATTAACGTAATGGAAATTTTTAAAGAAAATTTGTTAAAGGACTATAAGAAAGGCTTGCATTATTCATATGATATTAGTTCAAGGCCTATGACAAGACGTGGATTTTTTAAAGAATATTTCTTCAAATATATTTTTAATTTTTTTTTAAATATTTTTAGGGTGTGCGCTTTTAAATAATATATTTATAAAGACCATAACAAGGCTTGGATTTAACAAGGGGTGGATTTCTTATTGAATATTTTTTCACAGACTATACAAGGTTTTGATTTTTTTAAAGACTATAAAAAGCAAGGATTTATTAAAGAATATTTTAAGCTAGGATTAAAATTTTTATGATAGAATTTTCATAAAATACATTTTTTTGGACTATAGCAAAGCAAGGATGTTTATAAGAATATTTGTTTAAGGACATTAAGAAACGCAAATGTTTAGTGCTATTTTTTTATCAAGGACTATAAAAGAAGCGTGTTTTTGGAAAAACTATTTTTGAAGGACTAAAAGTCTCGTAGATTTTTTAGATACTATTTTTCGAAAGACTTACAAAATGAGGTTTTTTTTTAAGAATATTTTTAAGGACTATAACAAGTCGTTGATTTATATATGTTTAAAGACTATAACAAGGCAGGACTATAATATAAAGGAATATAACAAAGCGTGGCATATTCGAAGAATATTTTTTAAGGACTATAATAAGGCGTGGAATTTTCAAAGAATATTTTTTAAGGACTAGTATAGCGTTGGTTTTTACAGAATATTTTTCAAGGACTCTTTTTAAGGAATTGTTTTCAATGTATCTAATACGGCCTGTATTATTAAACGAATATTTTTCAAGGACTATAAGAAGCGTGGACTGTAAAAAGGGCATATTTTTTAAAGAATATTTTTCAAGGACTCTGTACATTTTAAAAAATATTTTTTCAAGGACCCTAATATGGCCTGTATTTTTAAAGAATATTTGTTAAAGGACTATCAAGGCTTCAGTTTTTAAAGAATATTTTATCAAGGATTATAAGAAGCATTGCTATTTCAAAGAATATTTTTTTTTCAAGGACTATAAAAGTATATGTTATTTCTAAACTATATAAAGGTAACTCTATTTTAACTATACGCATATTTGAAACTTCATTGACTGTAAGCACAATTTTAAATTTCAAAAACTAAAAACATTGAAGTATAATATTTTGAATAAAAAATCTTTATTCTCACTGCATATAACTTTATATTTTTACATACCACCAAAACGTTTTTTTAATACTATACACCTTGATAGGTCCAACTCTTTAAAGGAAAAAACACTTTAAAACCCACTGACTTTTTATAATGGATAGCTGATATTCGATTAAATATTCATTTCATTTTGATACGTTACACAAATGGCTAACTTTAGTGTTCCAAAGCCAAGTGTCGTCGTTTTATTTTTCCTGAATACCATTTCAATAGCAAATGTCTTCCAGTCATGGCATTTGCATTGCACAGACTAAAAAAATACATTCAAAAATATATACATTCAAACGCACACATACACACACTGATAAGGAAGCCACAGCAACACTGTTTATGTAAAAGTTTGTCCCTATACAGTTGTTGTTATGCAGCAGCACCACCACCAATAACGACGGAGACAGCCCAAAGTGTCCTTTGACACCTAAATGCATGGTGTATCTAATTGCCACTTAAAGGCACTTTAAATGCATGCATCGAAATATAAACGTACACAAACACAGACGTCCGCACACACACAGTCATATAAATATCCACCTGCAAACAATTACCAGCAGCATATGTGCAGATAGTTTGGTATGCTGTATAAATTGAGTTTGCGGCTGGTTGAGACGAGTAAAGTAAAGTATGCAAAATATATATGTACATATTGGGCAAATCTGTACACATATACATATGGGATGACTGTATGCATGTGTATGTATATGTATTTTATTTCTGTAAACATTCAAAATCAATTTAGCATAACAAAACCCATTTGATATAAAATGATGTTGAATTTAATGCATCGCGATCAGAACGGTAAACGTTGAAGGACTGAAATGTCCTTAAAAATACCAACTGAGGACATAAATGTGCAATGTGTGTGTGAGTGTGGAAGGGAAGGAAGGAAAGAGTATTTATTGTAATATATAAATTTTGCATACACAAGGTTATCGGTTCATTGAAGTGTCAGTAACTTGTATCTGGTTTACAGAACAACTTTTTGTCAAGGAATATACAGAGTGAAGGACTTTTAATATGTGGATTTGCTAAAGGATAATTTTTTCAAGGTCCAACAAATCTCGAAATTGTGAAGAATATTTTCGTTAAGTCTAAAACAAGTGTCGATTTTATAACGCACCAGTATATTTTTTTCAAGGACTATAAGGCGTGAATTTTTTAAGGAAAACATTTTCAAGGATAATAAGGCGTGGATTTCTAAAGAAAAAATCAAGGATTTTAAGGCGTGGATTTGTAAAGAATAAAATCAAGGATTATAAGGCGTGGTTTTCTAAAGAAAAAAAATTAAGGATTATAAGGCGGGGATTTCTAAAGAAAAAAAAATTAAGGACTATAAGGCGTGGATTTCTAAAGAAAAAAATAAGGACTATGAGGCGTGGATTTCTAAAGAAAAAAATCAAGGATTATAAGGCGTTGATTTCTAAAGAAAAAAATCAAGGATTATAAGGCGTGGATTTCTAAAGAAAAAAATCAAGGATTATAAGGCGTGGATTTCTAATGAAAAAAATCAAGGATTATAAGGCGTGGATGTCTAAAGAAAAAAATCAAGGGTTATAAGGCGTGGATGTCTAAAAAAATAAGGATTATAAGGCGTGGATTTCTAATGAAAAAAATCAAGGATTATAAGGCGTGGATTTCTAATGAAAAAAATCAAGGATTATAAGGCGTGGATTTCTAATGAAAAAAAAATCAAGGATTATAAGGTGTGGATTTCTAAAGAAAAAAATCAAAGATTATAAGGCGTGGATTTCTAATGAAAAAAATCAAGGATTATAAGGTGTGGATTTCTAAAGAAAAAAAATCAAGGTTATAAGGCGTGGATTTCTAAGGAAAAAAATCAAGGATTATAAAGAAAAAAATCAAGGATTATAAGGCGTGGATTTATAAAGAAAAAAATCAGGGATTATAAGGCGTGGATTTATAAAGAAAAAAATCAAGGATTATAAGGCGTGGATTTATAAAGAAAAAAATCAAGGATTATAAGGCGTGGATTTATAAAGAAAAAAATCAAGGATTATAAGGCGTGGATTTATAAAGAAAAAAATCAAGGATTATAAGGCGTGGATTTATAAAGAAAAAATCAAGGATTATAAGGCGTGGATTTATAAAGAAAAAATCAAGGATTATAAGGCGTGGATTTATAAAGAAAAAATCAAGGATTATAAGGCGTGGATTTCTAAAAAAAAAAATCAAGAATAGTTTTTCAAGGACTATAACATGGGGTGGATAAAGAATAGTTTTTCAAGGACCATAACATGGGGTGGATAAAGAATAGTTTTTCAAGGACTATAACATGGGTTGGATAAAGAATATTTTTTCTGGGACTATAACATGGGTTGGATAATGAATATTTTTTCAAGGACTATAAGGACTACTATATTTTTTCGACTAAAATAAGCGTAACTTTTAGATTTAAAAAAAAAATCGATGTCAAATCTAACGACTCATCTACTTTGTTGATTCTTCTTTTCGTCCTTAGTGTCAGGGATACGACTTGGTAACATGTACCAATATTTAATTTGATATTGAAGATTTTTCCACCAATTTCACATGTGTCCAAACACATACTCCACCACACACTGGTCATCATCAATGTAAGCCACGGAATGGATTGCCCACAAAACTTTATGTCGAATACATACTACATACTTCCTAACAATCGATGACTGTGTGTGTATATGTGTGCGTGCATGCGTGTGAAGCCATTGATATAGGGACATCTAAAGAACATCCTGAAAGCATCACTCGTTCGTAACACTACCATTTCCTTGTATCAATTGCCATCTGCATTTCATATGATGTTAGTTCAATGGTTACGGAGATATGGGTTGGGTATGTATGTCCGACATAAAACATTCATTCTGACATACACAAATGCATATCCGTAAGAAAGATAACACTGATAGTGTACACTACTACCACACCTACATGAATGGCTTGTTCATGTGTTGCTGATTGCTTTGGAATGTGTAACGTTTCTGATTTTTCTCTTCGCACAACAGGAATGTGGTGGCAAAAATGTTGCAAAGCAAAATACGGCGACGACGACGAAGAAGAAGATGGAGCCCATAAATGACTGACTGGATGACTGAATGACGGTTTGAATGGCTGGCTTTCGACATTTAATGATTCATTGAACAGTGTAAAGCCAGGACGCGTTTGGACCATGGGTGTGAGGCACGTGCATTTAAAGGTGTAATTGCAGTCTTTAGTGTGGATGCGTGAGAATAAAAATGTCGGTTACAGATTTTGGAAAAAACTATTTAAAATTTCAAGAATCATATTCCACTGAAAATATTTTCTTTAATAAAAAAAAAAATAAAAATAAATACATTCTTTATACATCCCTAAAAATATTATCTTATATTATCTTATTGTGATCTAGATAGACAATGCTCTTTAAATGATAATTCTTTAAATGCTCTAAAAGCGTCATTGGATTTTTCAAAAATCCCGATTTGATAGATCTTCAAAAATATCCAGATTTAGTGAATCTTCTCAAAAAATATATAATATTTAAAAATCAAAGCATAGTAGGGGTTTGAACAAATTTGCATCAAACTTCTACATTCAATATAAATTTTTACAAATTTGTCTTTATTTGAATTAATTTTTAATTTGTATCCTCCATAAAGGCCTTATAATAATTTACCATAATTAGTGGCCTCCCATCAAAAATGTAATCAACTCAAGTGTTAGTGGCGTCCTAATGTTTCTAACAAATTCCATTACAAGTCTAAAGAGATGGGCCCGAATACATACACACACATACATGTACATATACCCAGATGCGTTTTGGCAATTGCCACTTTAGTATGGCTGTAATCTACAACAGTTACCGTTACAAAACGTAAATAACACAGGCATTTTAGTTTCGAAAACTAAGATGCTTCCTCACACACACACACGATCGCACACTAATAGCCAATCCCAATGGGTAGGCTATACTACAAATAGGAAGTAAACAACACAACCTTCCAAACAACAATATCTCCCATGATATTTTGCCATGTACATCCATACGCTCATACATCTATCTATCTGTATGTATGTGTCCAATATTGTTGTGTGGAAAATGGCTTTAAATGGAAATCGTCTAATCGCATAATAGATAAACATGATCTACATAAATTTTGCACTGCATAATTGTAGCAACAAAACCCCATTAAGGAATGGCCGTAACGAACGGTTATTCCATCACACCGGTGGTTGATGTACAAGACACACGGGCGCACACACACAAATCCAATCAAGCTAAAATTTAAATAGGCCACTAAAGGAGCACTAGTAGGTAGTATAGTGTGACTCCTAGCATATATCCTATGATATGTGCTGCTACCATTACTACTACTTGAAAGCATTTGGGAGCAATATACATACATAAGAAAAATCGTCTTAACCATGGTAGTCATACATAGTCATTCACCATAGGTATACTACACACAGTCGTACGACATATGTTGGTATATTTGTTTGAACTAGCGAACATATGATAACTGAATGATTTGTAATTATACATTAAAGCCAGTGCCAAAAGATCATGTCATAGATTTTGATATTTATGTTCATTCTATTGTGGTATGTTAAGGTATAGTTTGTTTATGGTTGGGAATTAGATCGTATGGGAAATATGGGAATGTGTGTGTTTTATTCAGGAGAAAGGAAATAAAAATTACACCTTAACAATGTTTCCGGGAAAAATATTGCCAATTTTATGGAGAATAATTGCTGCAACAAATATTGAAGTAAGGATGATATTAAATTACAAACGATTAGCGTGGCAAATGTGGAAAATATATCGAAAATTTTTATAATAAAATTTTTATATATAAATTATAATACCAAAGAGTATGATTTAAAGGATCTTCAAAAAAATATTTTGTTTGAAAATCAACGAATTTATGGATATAAAAAAATTATACCCGCTGTAGTACATCTTTAAAAAATATATACTTTTTAAATATTTTATAAAAATCCACGCTTTGATAGATCTTTAATTTTTTTTTAAATCTACGCTTTGATGGAACCTAAAAAATTTTCTTTAAAAAGCTTTGATGGATATTTAGACATATTTTTTTAAAAATCGAAGCTTTGATTTTGATCTGGAAAACAATGATTCGCCAAAAAATATTATTTTAAAAACCCACGTATTTATGGATCTTAAAAAAATATTTTTTTAATATATTCAAAATTCTTTTTAAATCCACTCTTTAATGGATCTTTTAAAACACTATTTAAAAAAACATGCTTTAATATATCCACAAAAAAAAAAAACACCACTTTGGGTATATTCTACATATGTATCCTAACAGACGTCGCGTTTTTGTTATATATCTATATTTGAACCGATTTCAGGGAAACTTGGCAAAGACGAATTTATATTACTTCAGTACATTGTGTCAATCGGCCTAGCTTTTCACGAAGCTTAGCAACATCATTGTAGACTTAATTCAGTACCCTACACCAAAATTCGTGCAAATCGAAATATATATGGGGACTTTGGTGCACCAATTACATAAAATCGGGCGAAACTATATATGGGAGCTATATCTAAATCTGAACCGATTCTCATGAAACTTAGCACACATTATTATAGGCGCAATTCAGTACGCTGTGCCAAAATTCGTGCAAATCAAAAGATCTCTAGGGACTTTAGTGGACTATTTACCTAAAATCGGGCAAAACTTTATAAGGGAGCTACACCTAAATCTGAACCGATTTTCAGGAAACTGTGTACACATCATTCTCGACTTAATTCAGTACGCTATGCCAAATTTTGTGCAAATCGAAAGATATATAGGAACTTTGGTACACCATTTACCTTAAATCGAACGAAGATATATATGGGAACTATATCTAAATCTGAAGCGATTTTCACGAAACTTAACACACATCATTCTAGACTTTATTCATTACGCTGTGCCGAATTTCGTGCAAATCGAAAAATATATAGGGACTTTGGTACAACATTTACCTTAAATCTGACGAAAATATATATGGGAGCTATATCTAAATCTGAACCGATTTTTCCAAATTTAAATAGGCTTCTTCCTTGGTCCAAACAAAGGAGCTGTGCCAAATTTCATCCAATTCGGATCCTAAATGCGACCTGTACTTTGTTTACAACTTAACATGGACAGACGGACGGACGGCCATGCATCAGATATATATATATATATACCTCGCTTTAAGAGAAGATTACAAAATATATATTTTTTAATCCACGCTTTAATGGAACTTCAAGAAGATGTCTGCCAGCTCTCGTCTACCAAGACTCCCTGCCCTACAGTTTGTCTATAAAGTCTCCCTGCCTTTTATGTCGTCTACAGAACGTCTATAAAGATTCCCTTTCCATCAGTTCGTCTTCAGAGACTTTCAGCCCTTCAGCTCATCTATAAGAACTACTACCGTTCAGCTCGCCTATAAAAGTTTCCCTGCTCTAGAAAGGTTATAAGGACAATAGCTCTCGAGCATAAAGACTCCCCAACCATCAGCTCATTTACAAAGACTCCCAATCCTTCAGCTCGCCTATAAAGTCCCCAGCACTTCAGCTCGTCTATAAACTTTTCCTGTCCTTCCGCTCGTCAATAAAGCCTCTCTACCCGTCATCTGGTCCATAAAGTCTCCCAGTCCTTCAGCTCGTCCATACAAACTCTTACTCCTTCAGTTGGCCTACAAAGCCTCGATGACTTTTTATTTATTTATTTTGATAAAAATGTATATTTTTATAAAAAAAAACAGTAAGGAAAGTAGTAAAGTCGGACGGTGTCGACTATATAATACCCTTCACCACTATAGGTATATTAAACAGGATTATTAACATGAAATTGAATGAAATAAAATATGTGATATTTATGTAAATGTGCATCTACCTAGATCTATCCATAAAGTATGTAAATCGAGTTCAAACAAATATAAATAGGTCATCCGTTGGGCTATGTCTGTAATTCTAGAAAACGCAACTGCGTAATTCTATGCTCAATTTTGTAAGTTGTGCAAAAATTGATGTCAAACTGACTAACAATTTACTTGAAATCGGGCGAAAATATATATGGAAGCTCTATCCAAATATTAAGCGATTTCAAAAAAAAACTTGTCACAGGTTAGGTTATACTAATTTCAGAACGTTTTGTTCCTATCAGCCTATTGGTTCCTTGGTGCGTCAATTACTTAAAGTAAATCTATATTAAAAGGGAGCTATATCTAAATCTGGACCGATTTTCACGAAACAAGGCAGACATAACTCTAGGCTCAATTCAGTACGTTATGCCAAATTTCGTGCAAATCGAAAGATATATAGCGACTTTGGTGTACCATTTACATGAAATCGCACGAAACTATATATGGGAGCTATATAGAAATCTGGACCGATTTTCTCGAAACTTTGCAGACATCACTCTAGGCTCAATTCAGTACGTTATGCCAAATTTCGTGCAAATCGAAGGATATATAGAGACTTTAGTGCACCAATTATATGAAATCGGACGAAACTATATATGGGAGCTATATCTAAATCAGAACTGATTTTCACGAAACTTGGCAGACATCATTCTAGGCCCAATTCAGTACGTTACGCCAAATTTCGTGCAAATCGAAAGATATATAGGGACTTTGGGGCACCATTTACATGAAATCGGACGAAACTATATATAGGAGCTATATCTAAATCTGGACCGATTTTCTCGAAACTTGACAGACATCACTCTAGGCTTAATTCAGTACGTTATGCCAAATTCCGTCCAAATCGAAGGATATATAGGGACTTTGGTGCACCATTTATATGAAATCGGGCGAACCTATATATGGGAACTATATCTAAATCAGGACCGATTTTCACGAAACTTGGCAGACATCATTCTAGGCTCAATACAGTACGTTATGCCAAATTTCGTGCAAATCGAAAGATATATAGGGACTTTGGGGCACCATTTTCATGAAATCGGACGAAACTATATATGGGAGCTATATCTAAATCTGGACCGATTTTCTCGAAACTTGGCAGACATCACTCTAGGCTCAATTCAGTACGTTATGCCAAATTTCGTACAAATCGAAAGATATATAGGGACTTTGGGGCACCATTTACATGAAATCGGACGAAACTATATATGGGAGCTATATCTAAATCTGGACCGATTTTCTCGAAACTTGGCATACATCATTATAGACCTAAATGATTAGGCTGTACCAAATTTCGTGCAAATCGAAAGATATATAGGGACCGTTTACATTAAATCGGTTAAATATATATATGGGAGCTATATCTAAATCTGAACCGATTTTTCCCAATTTCAATAGGGTTCGTCCTTGGGCCGAATAAGTGACCTATGCCAAATTTCATCCAATTCGGATCATAAATGCGACCTGTACTTTGTTTACAATTTAACATGCACAGACAGACATACAGACGGACGGACGGACGGACATGCATAAATCGACTTAGAAAGTGATTCTATGCATATTCTAAAAAGGAACCATGTGTCTATCTCGTTTCCTTTTGCGTGTTACAAACATATGCACAAAGACATAATACCCTGTACCACAGTGTGGTGAAGGGTATAAAAACAATAGTTTACGCTATTAATCAAGTATTTACTTTTAATTACTGTACTGTCATAAGAAAATATCTGTTTGTTATAATCATGTATATTTTTTTTTTAATCTGAGTAGACATGAAAAAAAACAGCAAACATAATTGGCAAATATGTTCACCCTGTTTTAGTTTATATTCATAATTTTTACTTATTTTCAATTGACATGATTACTATTTTTTTAAATATTAATTGATTTCAATAATTGATACATGTTTAATGTAATATTTTGTTGTTCTTGTTTCTTTTTTCATGTGTAACCTTAAGCATAATTTATTCAAGAAAATAAAAAAAAAAATATTTTTGCATTTATTGATTATTTATAGAATAGTAGAGGAAAAACATTTATGAAAGCCCTCGATAGCCCTGATAAAAAGTCAGCTTACAATGTAAAATAGAGATGTCAAGAAGTGACACACATATAATTTGGTATTATATGTATGTAAAATAATACAATTCATATTAAATAAATTTATAAAGAAATACCTAAAAGTATTTTTTAAAAAACACCACATTTCCATTTACAACTAACCTCTTTCAGATTTCCATACCCACATCTCTAATTAATATCACAAGTTTTTCATATGCTAACCGGAAAACCATGTTGATTCCATTTGGTTATTCACATTGAACTCTTTGCTTAATTAAGAAAAAACAACAACAGCTAGAGAACATATCAAAATATTCCGGACCTTTGAAGTCAACTCAGGGTTTTGTTTCTGGTGGTCATTCTTTTGGCAACTAGTAAATCAATTATGAAAATCAGTGATAGCTAGGAATACACACATACATGCATATATATGCCAATCATCCTATGTATACCATACCAAGCAGAGTGACATTTCTGCCCACTTCCACTTTTGAAGGTTTCACCAATACCAAAGAAATCCAAACCATCATCAGCACACCAGAACACAAAAATTTTTGTTGTCAATTTGGAATTTTAAGAAAGTGCTGACACGAGCCAAAAACCACCACTGAATGTAATATCAGAATGTCATTTAAGTTCTGACACAATGGTTTTGGGTTCCGTTGGTGCGGGTGTGTATGTGTACCGCCGCCATCGTTTCATCATCATTCAAGGAAAGTGCTGAATGTGTGTCTTTCGTATGAATTCGTAATTGGTATGGTAACTCGATGTGGGCATCCAACAACATGACTCACTCACTGACTGCCTGCCTTACCGCTGGCATACAAGTGAAGTTCTTGGTAATATCATATAAGAGCCACATAAAACCACAACAAGGACACACTTGTCAAGCCATTTATAGGAAATTTAATGCAATTTATTTTTTTTTTTTTTGGGTTTTTCGTATATATTTTTTTTTAGTTATTACCCCTTTTTCCCAAACAATTTTCCCAAATAAGTGATTGGTATACTTACTTGAAAGTTTCATAATGATGACGATCCATATTGCCGGTCAGAAAATCAAACACTGACATATCCATTAAGTCAAGCAAACGTCGTCCTTCATCATAGGGTGGTATATCACGAACCTGTAAGGAGAAATTAACAAAAACAACAACAAATTTATATAAGTAGTAATTTAATAAAATGTATAGAGAGAGAGAGAGCTGAATGAGAGGAAAAAGAGGACGAGAGAATATATGGACGATGTAGTTGGCAAATATTTTAAAAATGTTTCCTTATAGTATAGGCATTTATAGATTTTCGAAAAACATGATAAACCAAGCTATAATAGAGCTTCAAAAAAATTAAGTACAATTTTTTAAATATCCACGCTTTAATAGATTTTCAATTTGTTTTTTTTTTAATTCACGCTTTTATGGATCTTCAAAAAAAAGTTTGTTTTTTAAATCCACACCTTTAAATCCACCCATTTATGGGTGTTCAAAAAATATTTTTTAAATTAACTTACACTGAAGAGTGTTTATAAACTAGCTAAAGATTACCTTTCTAGACGAACTGAAGGGTCCATAGGCTTTATGGCGTGTTGAAAGACAGAGAGTCTTTATAGACGAAGGTAGTATGGCTAGTATCTTCATATATGTTCGAGTTGAAGTAGTCTCTTTATATGCGAGCGGAAGCATGGAGTCTTTATAGCAAGCTAAAGTCGGTGTCTTTATAGACGAACTTAAGCTGTAATAAATTATAGACTGGTGGGCTGGGAGTATTTAGGGAATTGAAAGGCTTGGATTCTTCAGTCAAAAGGGCTGGAAGTCTCTATAGACGAAGGTAGCATTTAAAAATGAGCTGAAAGGGGTCGTCATAGATATGTTCTGAAGAGAGTTGAATAACGTCTTAAAAAACTTTTCATAAACGAGGTAACGAGTGGTAGTTTTCATAAACGAACTCAAACCGGGGTCTCTTGTGTACAGTGTTGCCAAAACTTGATAGAGAAAAAGTGCTAGATTTTGTTGAAAAATATGCTAAAAAGTGCTAAAAATTTTAGAAAAGTGCCAGAAAAAAGTGCTAAAAATGAATATAAAGAAATTCTATTATAGTTTATAATGAGATCTATATTTCTTAGAAAATTATTAGTATACTTAAATACGAATAAGGAAATATAAATTAACAGCTATGTTGTGAGGGTATTATAAGTATACGGATCGTCATATATCGACTAGCTGAGTCGATATGTGTGTGTCTGTCCGTCTGTATATTAACATTTGTAAACAAAGTAACGGTCATAGCTATGAAACTCGATATTTTGTATATCCGGTTTTGGCCAGTGGGGACACTTATTGTGTTTGGTAAAATCGACCATTTTATATATTTTTCTGGTCTTGTAGAGGTCACAAAATTGTATATGGCGGAAACGCTAATGAATAAGCATTGATCGAGCCAAATTGGCCAAGACTTTTGTGTGGAAAATACAAAATGTGCATTCTATGCCGTATACATTTATTTTAGAAGGACCGAGAGTGGGAGCTATTCGTAAATATGTACAGGGGTCTACATATTCTATTAGTGAATAGTATTATCATTACCACACCCCCATAAGGTGGAGTCTATATTAAATTTGGCATTTCGTTTGCAACACCTCGAAATATTCACCGGAGACACCACAAAGTCTTTATCAGAATAAAAGTCTATGTCGATTTACGGATGTCCGCCTTTTGAAATCATAATAGAGATCGCAGTATTTACGAAATTTTACACAGTCGTTGCTAATATTCCTAGGTTGTTTGGTATTGTCATATTTCGTTCCAAGTATTGGTCTAGCCCTCATATAACGGTACCCCCCAATATTCGAACATTTTTCAATCGAACTGGCTGTAATTTGGTATGTATTTTGGGTTCTCATTGAATGTCCGTAGCAAAAATTATTAATATTGGCCCAAGTTTCAGGGTACCCTCTATATAACGGTACCCCTGTTATTTGCCATTCTAGGCATTTTTGACACGTTTCCCCGCCGAATTGGCTGTAATTGACTAATATGGTACCCCACGACATGGGAATTTTTGACACGTTTCCCAATCAAATTGCCTCTAATTCTGTATTTTGGGTTCCCATAACGGTATCACCATATTTCCGCACTAAAAATTATTAATATTGACCCAAGTTAATATTTTAGGTTTTAAATCTCGCTTCCAAATTATAGCCCCATATAACGGTAGCTCCGCTGTTAGATGTCTTTCTTTTCCTCACGTATTTTTCGGTATGTTCAACGTCCTATCATAACATGAGTTTTTTCTTAGGAGCCCCAATTAATTTTAGATATTTTGATTGTCATCCTTATGGTGGAGGTTATCGGTTTTTATAATACTTGTTATATTCTGATATTGTAATATTATTATAACACCAGGAAATAGATATCCCACAGAATTTTTCACCGACGCGGCAATTAGTTTCGCAGATAATTTATGTCCTGCGGTAGTTACGTAGGGTATTATATGGATAGCCCCGTCCGACTATATGGCTCCGCTCACTTGGAAAATCAAATCCACCATGTGAAACATACGAAAACTTCAATGAAAAATCGAAAAACGACCATTTTTTGGAGTTATACTAAACATTTTGAAAAAATCCTGGATCAAATTAAAAATGCTAAAAAAGTGCTAGGTGCTAGATCAATTTTTTTGGTGCTAAACGAATTTAAAAAGTGCTAAATCTAGCACTAAAAGTGCTAAATTGGCAACACTGCTTGTGTACGAGCTGAGTCATGGAGTCTTTATAGACACGCTTTATAGACGAACTGAAGAAAAGAGTTTTTGTAGACAGCTGAAGCAGGGAGTATTTATAGACGAATAGAAGACCTGGAAGTCTTTATAGACGAGCTTAAGAGCTGGTAGTCTTTAGAGAAGAAGTGATGCGCTAGATGCCTTTAAAGAGAAGGGCAGGATGGCTTTATAGACGAACGAGTCCTATTAGTCAGCGAGTCTTTTTAGTCGAGCCGAAAAGCAGGGAGTTTTTACAGACGAGCTGAAGAGCTAGGAGTTATTATAGATGAACTGAAGGGTGGAGAATCGTTATAGACGAGCTGAAGAGCTAAGAGTCTTTATAAACGAACTGAATCATCGTCGAGCTGAAGGGTAAGGAGTCTTTAAAGCCAAGCTGAAGGACGGAAAGTCTTTATAGACGGGTGGAAGAACTGGGAGTCTTTATGGAAGAGCTGAAGAGCTAGGAGTCCTTATAAACGAACTGAATCATAGTCGAGCTGAAGTGTAGGTAGTCTTTAAAGTCAAGCTGAAGGACGGAAAGTCTTTATAGACGGGATGAAGAACTGGGAGTCTTTATGGAAGAGGTGAAGGCCGGGGTATCCTTTAGACGTGCAGTTTTTTGTATACGAGAGATGGGGGAGGATGAGTCTTATTCAGACTAAAGCTCAAGTGGTCCTTCTGTATACAGGCGTTGAATTTTGCACAGATGAACTACGGCTGATGGATTCCGATAGACATATAGGTATCAGAGAGGGTTATATAGATGAGCTGAAGGCAACAGTCTTCTATAGTGGAATTAAAAGTGAGGAGTGTACAGAGGACGGAAGTCATTGAGCCTCCTATAGAGGGAATGAAGATCAGTGTATACAAAGGAATAAAGGCAGAGAGTATTCTATAGAGAGACAGAGTAACTGAGTTGTATAGGAGCTCCAATTGACATACTGAATAAAGTATTTAGAGAAGAGTTGAAAAGAGTTTTCTGAACACGAGTTAAGGGGAGGCCATGTATACGAGCTATAGGGACTTTAAATTGAAAGCTTCTGTCAGGAACCTCTATAAACCACTATAGTTGCAGGTAGTATTCTGAATACGAACAATGAAGATATCCGTCTACAGTGAGGCGTTTATAGGCAAGAATTGAAAGGAATCATCTGTAGAAATAAGCTGGATGGAGTATGATAGCCCAGGTTTCTCTATAGGCGAGCTGGTGTGGAAATTTCAGTACAAGATTTTTTTATTAGATTCTACAGGTCACGATATGAAGAATCGAATCACACTAGGCGAAATACGCAGCAGGGAGGGTATATGAACGAGCTGGAAGTCAAGTATCTTCTAGATGAGTTGAAAATCACAAAATCTGATCGAAAAGCTGTGGACCTGTTATACACAAACTGCAGAACTGAATGGAAGGTTTTATATATAAGAGCTAAATATCAGAGGGTCCTATACTGATGGCGTGGGAGATTTTATGGACACTTTCAGGGTAGGAAGTGTCCTATAAAAGATGTTTCCGACAAAGAATGAAATAAAGCCAGGGAATTTCATAGCAGGAAACATGCAGAGTACCCGAAGAGCAGATTAAGTATTATGGACTTGTTGCATGGGAGTGTTTCCCGATGGGATGAAAGGTTTGGAATTTTTGTGAGGAGATGGTAACAAGGAATCTTAATGCTGTTGGATATAAAATCTCTATGAAAGTTTTTTAAGGTCGAACTGGGGGAAGTAATCGGCCCTTCTGTAATTTTTGAAACATAAATAATGTCCCATAATCCGCTGACTAAAGGAAGGGGAGACGAGCGTTTTTATATACGAGTTGCGGGCCAATAGTAGGATTTTTGCAGAACAACTCTCTGACGGAAGAGTTTACAGGCGGTTTGAAAGTCGTGACAATTCTGTGAGGAACTGAATGCAGCAAATGTTTACATATATCGAACTAGAGGTTGTCTTATTTTCTTTTGAAATTGTTAACAAATACTCATTTGTATACCACTCCCTTTGGCGTCCTACTACTGCATTCCTTCACCCGCTGGCAGTTGCCAATTATGGATGGTAACACTCCTTAACATTCTCCTTGTCTGTGCTCAATATGAAATCCATACTAATTACTTTATTTCGAAAGCTATTACATTTGATTTAAATTAAATGTTTTCCTAGCTAGTAGCGCACAAAAAACTAGACGACAAAGACAACGACACAAAATAATGAAAAAGGAAAGAGCAAAAAGGAAAACCCCCAATACCAGTAGCCAGGGAATTTCATAGCAGGAAACATGCAGAGTACCCGAAGAGCAGATTAAGTATTATGGACTTGTTGCATGGGAGTGTTTCCCGATGGGATGAAAGGTTTGGAATTTTTGTGAGGAGATGGTAACAAGGAATCTTAATGCTGTTGGATATAAAATCTCTATGAAAGTTTTTTAAGGTCGAACTGGGGGAAGTAATCGGCCCTTCTGTAATTTTTGAAACATAAATAATGTCCCATAATCCGCTGACTAAAGGAAGGGGAGACGAGCGTTTTTATATACGAGTTGCGGGCCAATAGTAGGATTTTTGCAGAACAACTCTCTGACGGAAGAGTTTACAGGCGGTTTGAAAGTCGTGACAATTCTGTGAGGAACTGAATGCAGCAAATGTTTACATATATCGAACTAGAGGTTGTCTTATTTTCTTTTGAAATTGTTAACAAATACTCATTTGTATACCACTCCCTTTGGCGTCCTACTACTGCATTCCTTCACCCGCTGGCAGTTGCCAATTATGGATGGTAACACTCCTTAACATTCTCCTTGTCTGTGCTCAATATGAAATCCATACTAATTACTTTATTTCGAAAGCTATTACATTTGATTTAAATTAAATGTTTTCCTAGCTAGTAGCGCACAAAAAACTAGACGACAAAGACAACGACACAAAATAATGAAAAAGGAAAGAGCAAAAAGGAAAACCCCCAATACCACTAGTCGAACGAACAAAAGGAGTGTAAAAAAACAGAAAAACGAAGCTCAAACCATAACTTGGCTTTTATGAATGCAGTTTATGCCAACATTACTCTTCTTGGCCATCAAATACCGTTTTTAATTTCCTTGTTAGCGGGCGACGACGACGTTAACCAAGTAAACCTTGTAGATTTTTCATTTAACTTTAATGCAACATTATAAGTGGCATATTAAATTTTTAATACTGCGGCAGTTAGTTTACGTTCATTTTCGTTTGTCTTAACAGCTTTCTGATTCGCCATTTCTTTGTCTTTTGTTTTCCTTGCTTTTTTATTCTTTATAAGGTTTCAGGTCTTCGAGGCTATACGGTGTGTTTTTAACCATTTTATTTCTTTTCTTTCCCCCCTAGCCTGCCTTTTTTCTCGTCTGCTTTTTTGCGCAACATGGTGTTCTCTTTATTTGCTCATCTTATTTTAGCATTTTATTTGTTTTTAAATTAATGGAAATTAGCAAAGGAAAGCGACGTAGCAAACCGGGAAGAAGCAACGAAGTCATAGCCATAGAAAACACAAAAAAAGAGTTCAAAACCCCCCACGAAATTCAACACGGTTCATTGTCATCAACATTACAACAACGACGGCGACGACGATGACGATAGTCCTAAAAGAAAAGGAAGCTTAAAACCAAGAAAAGGAAAAAAATATGCAAGCCCAAAAACAAGAAGACCAGAACCAACTTTTTTTTAATAAAAACTTACCATAGAACAATAGTTAGCATCAGTTTCCCACTGAGCCTTCCTGCGTTTATGATATGAACGGCGCCAGGGATGACGCCAAACCTGCAATGAAAGAAAGCAAAAAATAGTGAGGGAGATGAGTAATGCAAACAAAACACAAAACTAAAAATAAAGAAACAGAATTGAGAGTAGCTAAAAATGAAGTAAACTAAAAGCAATTAAATACAGCGTTTTTCATTCGCTGTTTGGTTTGCTTGCCGCCACAGCTACTGTAGTTGTAGTAGTGGTGTTGCTGCTACTACTGCTGCTGCTGGTGTATGGTATATCCGTTTCCTGTAGACACATTTAACTTGTAGGTGGCAATGGGTGTGCATATACAATTTTAAATTATAAGGTTTTGCATTCCCGTTTAATAAACATTTATTCACATTCTTAAATTACAAATTGCGCTTAAAGGTGTTTTATGACGCCACACACACACACACAGAAATGGTTCGGAGAGGTGTTGGAATTATTATTTTCAGTTCAAATGCACTAAATGCACCAGATTTAAATAGTTGAATAAATGAAGAATATTCATCAACGTAAGGGAAGGAGAAGATAATTTTCGATAAGGGATATTATTGCAGATTTTTTTTGTTTAAGAAAAAAATTAATTGAATTATAAAATGGGAGGGTGGAAATTAATTGGGGTCAGCTGAGGCAAATGGGTTTTTTTATAGGTGAGGTAGGGAGAGGACAAGAGTATTCTACAGAGGTAACAGGGTGTACAGAGGACTGAAGGCAATGATATATCGATAGAGGAGATCTGAGTGAACCGAGGAATAGAGGTAGAACAGATTTGATTACCGGGGAGTCTTCTATAGACGCGATGAAGATCAGAGGGTATTCAATAGCTGAAATTAAGGTCTGTGTATCTTCAATAGACGAGCAATTCCATAAAAGATCTGAGGGAACGTTTTTATAGGCGATATGAAAGGATATTCTATAGAAGAGCTATGTCTTTTGTAGACGAGACTGGAATGGGAGACTGTATAGACTGACTGCAGAAGGGAGACTTTCTAGAAGAGCTTAAGGGCAGGAAGTCATCTTGAAGGTCTGGGGTATTTTATAGAATAGCCGAACCAGAGATTCTTCAGTAGACGAAGTGAAGCTGTGGGTGCTCTATAAACGAGCTGGAGGACTGGGAGTGTTCATAGAAGATCTGATGGGCTGAGAGATTTAAAGGCGAGCTGAAGGGCTACGAGTATTTATGCATGAGCTGAAACAGAGAGTCCATATAGACGTGATAAAGTAGAGGGTCGTATAAACAAGCTAGTGCAGGGAGTTCTTATAGACGAGCGAAGGCCTGTATAGAAGAGCTGGAGGCCTGGGAGTGCTTATATACGAACTAAGAGGGACTTTAAAGAAGAGTTGAGGAGCTGAACGATTTTATAGACAAGTTGAAGCTGAGAGTCTTCTACAGACAAAGTGAACCGGGGGATTTCTAAAGACAAGTTGAATAGTAAGGACCTTTCTATAGACGAAGGACTTCTTTCGACAATCTGAGAGGCTCTTCTGTATACTCATATAAGAGGTAGTTTTATACACAAGATTAAGGTACTTTTTTAAACACGAGCTGAACGGAGTCCTTTTTACAACCATTTAGGAAATCTGTCTAAATGTTTGACTATAGTCAATGGTCTTGACTCTATAGTCAATGGTCATTGACTCTATAGTCAATGGTCATTGACTCTATAGTCAATGGTCATTGACTCTATAGTCAATGGTCATTGACTCTATAGTCAATGGTCATTGACTCTATATTCAATGGTCATTGACTCTATAGTCAATGCTCATTGACTCTATAGTCAAAGCTCATTGACTCTATAGTCAATGCTCATTGACTCTATAGTCAATGCTCATTGATTCTATAGTCAATGCTCATTGACTCTATAGTCAATGCTCATTGACTCTATAGTCAATGCTCATTGACTCTATAGTCAATGCTCATTGACTCTATAGTCAATGCTCATTGACTCTATAGTCAATGCTCATTGACTCTATAGTCAATGCTCATTGACTCTATAGTCAATGCTCATTGACTCTATAGTCAATGCTCATTGACTCTATAGTCAATGCTCATTGACTCTATAGTCAATGCTCATTGACTCTATAGTCAATGCTCATTGACTCTATAGTCAATGCTCATTGAATCTATAGTCAATGCTCATTGACTCTATAGTCAATGAGCATTGATTATTCTATAGTCAATACTCATAGACTCTATAGTCAATACTCATTGACTCTATAGTCAATACTCATTGACTCTATAGTCAATACTCATTGACTCTATAGTCCATACTCATTGACTCGATAGTCAATGGTCATTGACTCTATAGTCAATGCCCATTGACTCTATAGTCAATGCCCATTGACTCTATAGTCATTGCTCACTGATTCAGTGACACTCAATAGAAAAATTCTCCATAGCCACTATTCATTTACTTCTTAGGAAATTTTAATTGCTCCAATGGACATTTATCTCATAAGCCACACTCTAAACATCATAGAAACCACCCTCCTCCCACTCTTTACAAATGAATGCAATAAATAACGCCATTTTTATCCACTGCCTGGCATTATAATGCAAACAAAATCTGCAAGTGAAATTCGTTTGTGTCAAATGAAAATTTTAAAATATTAATAGAGGAGCAGAAAAAAACTCAGAATTATTTAAGCACACAAAAATTGCATTGTATAAATAAACGTAAGATTATTCTTAGCTGCATAGCTCTATCGCTCCTCCCTCTCCTCCACCACCATCATAACTACCTTCATTTCCATGACAATGACGACTAATATCCATGAAGAAAATTTCAACCGGCACTGTCATGCTTCATTTTCTCAAAAGCCTCGACTCGACCGACATACTATCCTGCAATAAAATGCAAATATTTTCTTTGGCCAGAAAAATCCGGAATTTTTTGGTAGGGCCAACAATAGAATAAAGTCCCATAGAAGAGCCAGTTGTTGTGGGTCGTTTGCCATAGATATGAATGCTTAAAA
The DNA here is from genome assembly GCF_032173495.1 of Musca vetustissima. NCBI lineage: Eukaryota > Metazoa > Arthropoda > Insecta > Diptera > Muscidae > Musca > Musca vetustissima. The sequence continues at coordinate 200,836 of NW_026880425.1, forward strand.
TTATTTTACTTTACCACCGAAAATAGAAGGATATTACTTACAGCGGGTATTGTGTGTGTGTGTAACAGCGATAGAAATATTCCCTTATATTCCTTTCATTGGCCAAACAAAAAGCCAGGAAGAAGAACAAGAAGAATATTTGCAATCAACAAAACAAAACCGTAGTAGCATCGGTTTGGCGAACAAAACTCTTTCTTTAGCATGTCCTTGTGACCGACCGTGTCTTTCTTCGGTATGCTAAGTGTGCCATCGTCGTCGTTGCACACGGAGTAATGGTAGCACCTGCTTTTCATCCGCTGCTGCTGTTACCGCTGCTTTTAAATTGGCTTTTTGTTGGAACATTTTATTTGTGGTTTGTACAGCAACAAGAAGCCAGTCAACCAGCGAGCCAACCAAGCAACCGACCAACAAAACATCCATTGCTTCAGCAGCTATCTGCGGTAAGGAAGTTGCATGTCGTACGAAAATATCGAGAATAGCATAACCGCAGGTCCAGGATGCAATAGGATGAAAAGCTGCTTCCGAAGTTTTGTTTCTTTCTTTATTATGTTTTAGTTATTTTCATTTTTTGCGTTTTGTTGACTTGGCTATAACAAAAATTTGTAAAAAAAATACAACAAGAGTGTGTGTAATGACCGAGAGAATTACAGCGTACCTTACGGATAGAAATTGAGCTTCTTCTTCTTTTTAACAATTTCTATATGAAACGGCAAACAAATATTAAATTGCTTAAAAAAATACATGCATTCATATATAACGTGAAAGAAACCTCACTACGAAAAAGTAGAAGAGGGACGACAACCACTGTATAAGTTGTTGGATGTAGGGGGGATTTTTTGCTACCCCCTAACAACCGGAAGGAAATGCTAGATGAATTACTACAGAGTTTTCAAACCTTTCAAAGTAATTGTACTTTTCAAGTATGTGTTTTTTTTGTGGTAGGGGAGAGTGTTAAAAGCAATTGTCGTGTTTATGGATGTAAAGTATGTGCTAGGGTAGTATAAGTAAAATGTATGGATCAAGTTGGAAAATATCACGAATGCTCCCAAAATTAATATCTCAAAATATTCGTCGCAGACCCCATAATTTCTTTGTATTCTTAACCAAAATTAAATTCTGTACCAATTCAACCATGTCTGTATAATGGAATCAAGATTGAGACCGAAATATTTAAAACAGATCCCCAATTTCGATATTCTGCAGATTTCCAAATTCTATAAGTTCTTGGAGGTTGAAATACATATTTAGGAAAAAATGTTGATATAAACCCCATTATTTTAGCCTCATTTTCACAGCAAATATGCTGCGCTCTGCCATTTCGAGTTATTGGAGTTTAGCATTCAGAGAATCGACAATATAGGTCCAGTTTTTAATATTACATTATGTGTTGACATTACGTACTTTTGAAGGCTGGCATACATCTAAGCGGAAAATTACCAATATAGTTCCATTGTTTGGCAAAGCCTACAGATAAAGGTCATTTAGGTTTTAGCAACATTTTCTAAACCAAGCCGGTGAAAGACAAACTTTAAATTCTTGGAGGGTGAAACATATTTTTGCGGACATTTCAAATATAGGTCCATGTTTTGACATATCGCAAACATGAAGGCCCCTGTGCCAAAATGGGTATTTTGAAGTTTGTTGCTGCATTTTCAAATTAATGTGGCTGTAATTTAACATTCAGGGTGTTTGGAGAAAATAATCAATATAGAATTTTCCCACCGAAGTGACTACAATTTGGCATGGCCCCCATAAAGAAGTACAAAAACTACTGCCATACTGTCTAATATAGGTCCATGTTTCACATGATTCTCATAGAAATGCCCTGCCTAATTTTCGGTATATTGAAGTTCCTAACCTATTGTTAATTTTGGCAAATAAGCAACCAACTACCAGGCAATTTACAAGAACATAGACTATATTTAAAGGTCCTAACAAATATTTTGAAATTTTGAATGTTGAAGGGTCGGTTCGGACCGGCAGCAATTAACGATTTTTTTTCATTGAGAATGGTCCTTAAATTTAACAATTTGACCTGACAAATAGATGCTGGCTTGGGCCTATTAATTTTTTTCGAATTTCTCCCAAGATTTCAGGAATCCACTCAAAATTGAATTGAACATTTATCTCAAATACAATCTGATATAGCCCCAAACAAAATATAGAAATTCCAGAAAAAAAAAACACGCATAGCTTCAAAATGTTTGACCTATGGCGAATTTGTCCTTTAGGATGATCCCATCCTACATGCAAAATTTCGTGACGATTGGTCCTTATCTGTCGCCTTTACAAATTATAATGGACAGAGAGAGGGACAAACGAACACACATGTCTGGATTGACTCCGCTAGTCAAGATATGATCGGTAACCTAAAAGGTGAGTTTAGGGCCAATATTTCGCGGCATTACAAACTTTTGGGGCCAAATACCCCGAAAAAATAGTTGTGTGGCCTCTAGAGCTACTAAAAAAACAGACAAAAATAAAATTTGTGGTCCATTTCAGCTCTCCTAAATATACACTGAAAAATACCAAGAACAATGGGAGTCTTCTTTGGACAGACCCAGGTATATCAAACCTAAATTATATAACCTCTTTATATAACCCAAAAACCAATTTTTATATCTGAAATGCGGATATATCCGCATTATATAGTAGAGCCTACAAACTTATCCACTTTTTCATTGCTTTTTTTCACATTTCAACTTTTTCCCCGACCCTCGCTGAAAAAAGTCCACTTAACGAGCACCTGGGCTAAAGTGATTTTTATTGTCCGCATTTCTAACACGATAATGTATAATAAAAACTCTCTACACTCCTCGAGGGCTCTGCTTTCTTTCGCTCATTCATCCATTCGTGCATTCAGGGTTTTTATAAAATTAATTTGTGACCACTCCCGCTCATACATCAAGGCAGTATTCTCCTGGCGTATGTCATGGCTAAAGTTGCAACATACCACACTGACACCAGAAAAGGAAATATTTAAGGAGAAGTAGAGGAAGCAGTGGCGGCAGCGGCATCAGCAGCAGAAAAAATGAACCTTAATTGAAAAATTGTTTGGCGTAAAAAGTGCATTGTACATCATTCTTGTGTGCAAGAATATGTTTTGATGTGTGTGTGTGTGTGTGTGCGTGTGTGCATGTGAAGGTAAATCTTTGTCCATATATAGATACTGTGTGTGTCCGGGTGTGTTCCGTATTTTTATTTTTCCAAATGTATACACAAGTGCATTCAGAAGTTTTCTGAAAAGATGTTTACCGCATTGGTTGTGGTATTTCGACCACAACTGCATATAAATCACTTATAAAAATTCTTAGAAAAAAAAACACAAAAATACGAACACACAGCAGCAGCATAGCCCTTTTTTCGACTTGATTCTATATCGCATAGAAGAGGAATATACAATGATGGACAGAGGATTATGGTTTTGTGCCGGGTATTTGTTATTTTTTCTGATTATTTTTTTTTGTTGTATCTAAGAATGAATCCCAGGTATTTGTAACCTGTTCCAAGCTATGAGGGCTTTAAATTGAAGATTTTAGGTTATGTTACACAACAGACAATGGTAGAAACTTATCAAATATTTATTTAGAATGTGTGAGAGTGTGTGTTTTTCTGCTCCAACAGGGCTCAATTCACAATTGTAAGAGAAGCAATAACAAGAGCTTCTCATATGGTCAGTAACCAGTTGTCCAAATGATGGTTTCAAATGGCAACAACAACAAAATGACATCCACCCATGGTAGTAGTATGAAGGGAAGATTCTAGGAAATTTCATGGGTGTTTTCTTTGTCCAACAAAACCACCAAGGGTTATTGGAAGGTTTTTTTTTTTGTATTTCAATTCTCCAGCAAAACAAAATACATTCAAATATACTGGTACATATATTTTCTTTTTTTATCAAAATTTGATTGTGTGAAAACCTTCCAGACACATAACTTAGAAAATTTGTATAAATATTTGAATAGTTAACATTGAGAGTGTTCATACTATAATTTTCTTCTTCATGTCGAAAAGTTGTTTTTTTTCCAGAAACTTAAGTTTCCTTGGCATAGACAAGACAGGTGCATTACCACAAAGTTAAGAAGTGAATTGTTTGTTTTTAAATCCTTAGATAAGCAAACCCAATTTTTCTTCAAGCTACAAATAGTATATTGATTTCAACCGTACACATACACTCACACACTTGATAGTTGCCATTTGGCTGTTGTGTGTGAGAGAGTGAGATTTCTCTTCTTTAAGCTTTACTATACCACATTCGAATTATTAATATTTAATGTTAAAATTGCTTATAAAAATTGCATTAAATCTGTGTGAGATTGTGTGTGTGTGAGTGAGCAGCTTATTAGGACGGTTTCTTATTAATACGACTCGTACCTAATGCTTTACCATAGATTACAATTGCTGTTTGGCAATTGTGGGAAGGGCTTTATGTTCACAATAACATTGCGGATTGTTATTAGGAGTAGGTGTTGCTTACCTGATAAAGATTTTTTAAATCATTCATTTTACCATTAAAATTTGGAAAAATTTATTTAACGAGTCATAAATAAAAATGTAAAAACATCGTCGGTCCGAACTTTTTATACTCTCCACCAGGTATTGAGAATTCATTTCTTAAAAAGGTCGGTATGTTTATATGAGATTTTTATCTTTATACATTTTCTGCTAGATTATTAAAAAATTAGGAGTGAACATTGCTGCATATATTATGAGAAGACGTTGTTTTGTTTAGCCGGAATCTGAAATGAGGCTAAAACCTTCAAAAACCCGAACTTGAGAAATGTTTTCTTTACATGGAGACTATGTAAAACCTTCTACAAAGATGTATTTCTCCCTTTGATAAGCCGGAATATCCAATGACGATATTTTTAAAAATAATTCGGCTGAAAATTGCGAAAAGAAACCGATAATGTGGATTTCATCCACCAAGAACTCGAATGCAAAATTACAAACACATTCGTGGGAATATGACGCTAAAATATTAAACATTCCGGCAATAGTGGCGGATCTTTATGTAGGATCAATATAAGAACTTGAACTTCTATATAAATTTCTCCTAAAACTGTGCTATAAATGCGGCAAAATGTTTCAGAGTATCGAAAATGGTTGGGGACTGAAAAGATCTATGCCTGTTTGCGAAAGCCATGAATACCAAAATAATAACCACTTTGGTTGGAAAATGCGAATAAAACCTTTAAAATCCCAAAAATAGAAAGGGACCTTTAGGTGGTATCGTTTTATAGGACCTATACCAAAGACATATACCGTTATATAAGACCTATATATCATATATATCAGATGACTAGTTTTGCCAAACAAACAGGAGAGTATTTAATTCGAAGTCTTTCTTTCACCAACAACTTTAATCAGTTTATGCTGTTCGTCGAAGACCCAAACGCTCAACTGAAGTTTTATTTTGATCCCTTTTTGTATATGGGAATCCAAAATAATAATTGCAGCCAATTGGTTGAACAATGTGCCCAAACTCCCCTTAATACCGAAATTTCGGAGGTATTTTAAAAAATTTGACCAATGTCAATAGTTTTTGGTAGAAAGATTTGCTACCCAATTATAACCTAAGAAACATAACGACATTCAATTCGTTTAAAAAAAAAGTGCCCAAAATTCCAAAAATTCCGAATAATGGTATATACCGTTATATGGGGGCTACCCGATAACCTAGTCCAATATTGATTACTTTTGGTAATGAGATTTTCTATACAATAAGAACCGAAAATTAAAGCCAATTCGGTTGAAAAACGAACCCAACATCCCCAAAAAACCCAACATGCATGGCCCGCCCTTTTGTTTCAAATCAATTTTTATAACATTATAATTTTGCACTCCAAATTTTGTAAACCTAGCTTATCGGGAAATATTTTATGCTGCTAAAATCGCGATTTAAGTGCATTGGTGACCCATCACCGAACAAGAGGAAGATTATCATGGAGACGAACAATACGGTATTACAGTATAGAGCTGAAGTTTGGTGACCGGCATTAAAAAGCTCAAGGAAGAGCTATAAAGCTACTGCCTGTATAAAGAGTGATGGCGCTCTAGATGACTTTATCATACAGAACGGTCTCCGGGGAATCCATACCCGTTATAGCTGGAATGATCGCCATCGATTTACAGGCACTTGAGCGGCATAAAGTCTTCATTGCCAAACTATTGTATGGACCTCAGCCAGAAATCACGGAGACATCCCGTCAAGAAACGATAAACAAGTGGCAAGATCGATGGAAAAATGATGCTGAACATACGTTTTTCAGCTACGATCGCTGGACCGAAATATGCAGATTGCTAGAAGCCGAAAGTTGCTACATAACTTATGGCAACGTTAACGACAAGATTATGGCACACCAAAGATACTTGGAAGCAATGGACGCCAACCTCCGAAAAAAAGAAAGCCGATCTAGACGCCGTAACCTTAAAAAATATGGCGGGGCCGAGGCCCAGGCAAAATCCAGAGATACGGTGGTACCAACCCCAGGGGGAGGTTTTAGCCGGTATGATATAAGACAGGCATACAACGATTTATTGATAGTGCCATGATCACACGAACATATTCTCAAATTGATCAAATTAAATATTGGCAAATTGATTTTTCAAGTCGGGCTAGTAAGACATTTAGTGTTGCCAATGCCAAAACTATAACAGCCAGAACTCCATTAATCTAGGATTAAAAAAATGTTTGTGGAATTTACTAAAAATATTCTCTGTATCATAAAACCAATGAGAGAAACCCTAAATATGACCCTAAATATTTTGACTTAATAAGAAGAATGGTCATTTATCCCATTTTTGTTTCATTTAGGTCATATGCAATTGAATTAAGTCGACTATTACTAATAGAAAATCAAGAAATAACTTTCGAATTAGAACTATAGCCAAGCAATACAAATAACTTTCGTTCTTAATAGTTTCCAAAGTTATAATAACCTCTAGCCGCTACTTGGTGTAGAACCAGCTTAGTTAAAAAAAACTTAATAATGCAAATCTATCTTTCTCTGTTAACCACAAGGAGTTTAACAAAACTCCGCACTCTTAAATTCAAGGATTATTTAGCTTTTTTTTTTGTTTTTGCTGCAGAAAAGTTTCCTTTCTTTTCTTGCTATGTTTTTTCCTTGACCACGTCCAACATGAATTCATAGCAAACTAATGGTAAATGAACAAAAGAAATAGAAGAAAAAACCAACAAGAAATGCAAAAAAGGAAACAAAACGACGGAACACAATGTTCTCGCTTCCGACCTAGGATTAGAGGTGCACCTGCTTCTTTGGCTGAGTGTGTGTGTCAGTGAGTGTGTGTGCGTCTGTTTGTGGTTAATGTTTTGTTTGTATTTTGAGTTATTCTTTCCTCTTCATCATGTGGCGTTTAGCTCGGCACTGTCCTTTGTCACTGTATTATGGGAATATCCGTTTTTGGACTTAGTAGTTTGCTTACTATGTATGTGTAGATGTGTGTGTGTGTGTGTGAGTGTCCGTAGTTTAACAACACCACCACAGTTTGCGTTGCATTATCATAAGCAGCTTAAAAGCATTATTTAACATATCAAAAAAAGTTTAACTTAACCAACAGCCATCAGCAACAGTCTCACCACCACCACTACCAGCAGCAACAGCAACAATAAGAAAAACAACAATAACAACCTCTACTTAGTTGTCTTGACCAACAACAGCTCTTCTAGTATAAGAACACATTTATTCACCCACACATACTTAATTGAAGAACAAACTCACACACACACATACATGTATATGTATATATGTATGCATACACACATATACATATTTGTATATTGTTTATAGAGAGGATTTCATGTTCATGTTAATGTTCTTTAATGTATGATGTGATAAATGTACTCTGGCTTTAACCTTTCACCGGTTAGTTAGTCCGTCGTTCGTTCGGTCGATCTGGTTAGTGCCGGGTTCCTGTGTGTGTGTTCTGTTGTTGCTGTTACACCCAAACATATACGCATACAACTTTTCTTTGTAGTAAATGCCGGAAAAAACTTATTTGAATTGCAGATGTGTTCATTGTTATAAAGTGGAAAAAACCCGATTTTCTTCGGAAGAACATGTAGGTGTACGAACATACACATTGTTGATGATCAGAACACTTATTTAAATTCGTAGAAGGTGAAAATGGTGTTTTTGGTTTATTTTACTGTAAATGAAGCCATGTTTGGTTTGTAGAATGAACAAAATACATAAAAAAGGAACATCGTTGAATTAATAAGTTTGCCATAAGCTTGTGGAATCTATTAGTTTTAATAGATGTGTGCATATTAAAAAATTTGATACAAGTAAGTCCATATATGATAATTCATATCGTAGAACAAAATTAATTTTGTATGAATTCCTGAACGGTTCGTATTAAATTAGACACTCGTCTAACATAATATTTTAAAAGGACTATTTTTTAATATAATAGTTCTCAATACTTTATACATAACTTCAATATATTTAGCTCTAAGTGGTTGAGGTAAATTTAAGTTTGATTATCTTATGGTCTGTAAAATAAAAACATATTTTCGATTAGTCAGGAGAAACCATACATTTCAAAATATGGTTTAAAAATCCTTGCTTTTTGAAAAAAACAAACAAACAAACAAACAAAAGATGGTTTCGAATAAAATAGACGGACGTTTTGATGTAATTACAATTGTATTCCATTCACCAATAATTGAAAATATCTGATGATCCCTAGAAGATCATACGGCATTAATAGTTAGGTTACATAAAATAAAAATATTTCATTATAGACCAGAAGTCTGATTGATTTCGCAGAAAATCGGAAACATACATTATTTTGTCACAGCACCTCAGAGGGTTTAAGAAGGTTATATAATGAATGTGATCATGCCATGAAGCTCAAACTGAAACATGTGCCAAAGAAAATTGTTGTCGTGCATAAAATGATTCTTCAATATCATCATGTGACATATCGTGAGATAGGGGCATTTATTTCATCAGCATGCATTCGATATTTCATAAACATCTGATCGCTCAAAAAAGTCTCATATCGATTGGTGCAAAGATTGTTTGAATAAATACCACAACGCTGCATCAAAAGACGTTATCGAATCAGGGATCTACGTACCAAACCAGTAACTGACTGTGTGTTTCTTCGAAGACGAACCGATTCCAATGAGTGTTTCGGAATGAATATTGTACATATGTATCCTTACAATTGCATGTCAATGTTCCCTCGAAGGGACATACTCATGTTTTTCTGCAATTTATGCTAAATTTAATTTCATTCGGACAGATTTAGAGTCGTCTGCGTACCATGGGACAAAATTATGAAAATAGGGATTATGATATATAGGGACTTTGGTACCCCATTTACCTTAAATCGGACGACAATATATATATGGGAGCTATATCTAAATCTGAACCGATTTTCAGGAAACTTGACACATATCATTCTAGACCTAATTCAGTGAGCTATGCCAAATTTCGTGCAAATCGAAAGATATATAGGGACTTTGGTGCACCATTTACATAACATCGGAGCTATATCTAAATCTGGGAGCTATATCTAAATCTGAACCGATTTTCTCGAAACTTAACACACGTCATTCTAGACTCAATTTAGTACACTATACAAAATTTGGTGAAAATCGAAAGTTATATAGGGACTTTGGTGCCACATTTACATTAAATCGGACGAAAAATGTCTTCGATTTTCTTAAATTTCAATAGGGTTCGTCCTTAGGCCAAATAAGTGACTTGTGCCAAATTTCATCCAAATTTGATCATAAATGCGACCTGTACTTTGTTTACAATTGAACATCTACAGACTCACAGACGAACGGACATGTATAAATCGATTTAAAATTGATTCTATGCATATTCTCAAAAGGAACAATGTGTCTATTTCCTTTTGCCTGTTACAAACATATGCACAGAGACATGATACCCTGTACCAAAGTGTAGTAAAGGGTATAAATACATGCAGCTCTCCTATAGAAAGAAGAATACCTCCAGCTCTTCTATAGGAATAAGAATACTTGCAACTCGGATGTGGAAGTTCTACTAAGATAATTACAGCTGTCTTTGTATTTTGATTTGTTTAGAATTACCATGACGACATTAGAAGGCGAATAAGTCGCAAGGATCACTATGAAATTTTACTTGAAGTTCCGGCCATGGTCAAGGATGACACCTACAAATTTCGATGATGATCAGATGACATTTATACCATGAAATTGACCAAAAATTGTTCATGTATGGTTTCTTAGTCGCTCTAGAGTATTGTAAGCTGAACATCACAAATTTTGCAAGGGGTAATTATCTGACCAACTATCGTTTAGGTTATAATGGACCAAGACTTTTGTGTGTAAAATAAGCAAATTAGAATGGCGTAAATGTTTACTCCGGTAAAATATGATTCCTGAAATATGTCAGGGTAAGAAGGAGGAGGAGCTGTTGACCTCTAATCGATTAAGAGGGTAAAAATGCTATATTCATGATATGCAAAAATAAGAATTCAGTGGTAGTTGTGTAGGGTGTCATATGGCTCCTTCCGATTCCCGCTCACTGTTTTTGTTTTTTAATTCCACGCCTTGTTTTTTTATTTTTTTGCTAATATAGATACTGCTCCGGGAAAATTTCCGGAGATATATTAAATTTGTCATTTCGCTGGCAAGCCATGATCGAGATTGCAATACTTAAGATATAAGATGGGATATACCGGTCCTCCGTTGTGGTATAGCTCCCAAAACAAGGGGTCTTGCCATAATTTCAGTGTTTGCATACACCAACCGAAAGGGCCGAAGATTGGCATTGTGACATTTTTTGTGGTCATATATCAATACAGAATTTATAGGTTCAGAATTTTATAGGTTCGGTATTTTGAGGACTACTTTTTTCCATAAAAGTGACTGTGACTGTGCATCAAACATCATGGATGCACCACGATGAATAAAAATCTTCAATTTTGATAGGAATAGGAATATAAAAATTTATCAAAAGATCATAAAACGATATTTGTAATTCCTAGAAAATCATGGAATATTACATTTTATTTAACAGACATTTTCTATTACAGAACCTAGTTTGTTTCATTCTCCTACCACAAATTTGAACATTTTGAATATCTCCCTTACCCATCTTACTAAACCTATTTGACTAATTTCCATATTTTTGCTTTTGTTTTTCAATATTTGTTTCACTCATTGTTGTGAAGTATTGCAAAACTAAAGCATAATAATCATCTTATGTAAAATATACACTAGTGAATAATATTTGTTTTTTTTTTCTTTTAGAAAATTTTTTCCTGTTACATAGTTGTTGCTTTCATTACTGTTATGGACATTGTTCTTGCCTTTTATATTCTAAATTCCAGTTTTGACCCTTTTGTGTAATTCTCATCACATTATAATATTTTGTTGGTAGCAACACACACACAGTGGGCCACAATTGTGTTTACTTTCGTATGATGCCTTCCATTATGGTCCAGTGTGATTTTACTCACCGCCCTTAAGATGGTTAGCTCTTTGAAATCTCAAGTATATCATAATAACTTGGCCTAAGTGTTAAAGTTGTTGCTTTTCCTTTTGTGAATTTTTGTTTTTCTTATTTTTCGTACTTTTTCTTTTTGGTCATCCTTAAGAAATTCGGATTTTTCCTTTTGTGTGGCCCTATTACTGTGCTGTGCTAAAATTCGGTAGTGTCATAATAAGTTTCAACCTGGGAAAAGAAATCAACAAAAAATGAAAAAAAAACATGAATAAATGCCGACACAAAAGTATTCCCATTTTCACTTCTATTCTAATTTCACAAATTGTTGTAGTGAGTGAGCCTGGACGATTTTGTATGGTGTGTGCCGTTGTTGTTGCTGCTGCTTCCATTGTTTGCATTTTAGTGTTTGAATAAAATGCACCAGGGATTGTAGTTTACATTTCTTTCAGTTGTTTTTTTTTTCTAAGTTTTACATTTAGTGAAAAAACAATGGCCGGTCATGGTTGAAGTGTGATGAAAAGAAAATAAAAATGCAGCGAACAGAAATTTTTTTGAAGAACTTTAATCCTAAATGGACCCCCAATGGCAGAGTGGGCGATTTATCCTTAAAACGGTTATGAGGTTTTGGAGAAGGAGTCATTTATATAATGTTATATATTCATCCAATTTATATATCAAAAATTGAATAAAATACAAACTAAATGATATTAATTTAAAATCAATATTCACATTTTGTATTACAGTCGAACTTCCACAAGTCGAAGCAAATGTAGAGTTATTAACACTAAGGAGGCAAAGTATAATTAATTCTGAATTCCTCATAAATTGATTTTTTCGCATAATGTTGTTAGTTATGCAAGTTCGACTGTATATATTTTAGTCCTAGTATGTGTATTCATAAAAAAATATAAAATAGAAATTATAATAAAAGATTACACATCTTTGTCAGAATATATAATATTTATGCAAATAAGGGCCTGTTAGATTGATGCCCAGCTCTTATCCCCCAGGGGAGTAGAAAAATTGCAAAGAAGGAAACAAAAGGATTACATCGGAAAACTAGAAAAAATATTCTGTGGTTTGAGTGAAGTAACTTTTTTGGCGTCGGTAGGTGGTGCTGAGAAAAAATTTTGATACTTTATGAATTTATCAAAACTTGTCCACTTTTTATAAAAATTTCTTCACTATAATTGATAAAAGTATAAAAACGTGCTTTAAATCTCCAAATTTGAGAGGAACCGTATGATATAGTAACATTATATTAGCGTCACATTATTATGGGGATATCGTGATATCGGACCTAACCCCAAAACTAAGGTTAATATTGATTAAAATTATCAATCTTGACTTTAGTATGGTAAGTAGATTTTCGACTCAATGGCAATCGAAATTTCAAATTTAATGACATCTAAAAAGTTGGTGCCAAAAATGCATAAAATACCCTACATAGCTATGCTGTCAGGGTACTATAGCTTTGTGCAGACCCAAGCCGCGAATTATTGGTCCTAGATCCACCTTTGTGCACTGATCGTAATATCTCGATTAGCTGAATCGATATAGACATGTGTGTCCGTCCGTCTGTCGATTATAATTTGTAAACACAATATAGGTCACTGTTATGGACCAATTGAATGGATTCTGACCAAAGAAGACCCCTAGTTTGTTGGTAATGAGATGTTAAAAAACCAAAAAAAACTTTATTTTTGTCTGTCCGAACACCACCACGAAATGTTTCACCAGGAAGGAATTTTGGCCCATAAGCATTACTGTTTTAATGCAGAATAAGCATTAGTGTTTTGATGAAGCTCGGTCAATATTTAAGAAGATTGGTCAAAAAAATCCAGACTTTTGTGTGAAAAAAAATTACAATTTTTTTCCAGAGAAATATATATTTATATCCAAGAGGAGTGGTTGAAATTAAAATTGATGTTGTTGGACTACCTATTCGGATATTGTTCTGTATTACAATAACCTAGTAGGGAATTTCGCTCTGATGGCTTGGAAATTTTGCAATTTTCTGTTATGGTCAAGGACGACGTTTATAATTTTTGGTGGTCGGATTATATGTAAAGGATGTACCAAAAACTTAATTTTTGTATGCCGAACATAACAACACAACACACGGGGAAGGAAATCTGACTAACCAATTAGAAGAGCTATTTTGGTAATGATTGGTCAATATTCAGTGGGTTAAATTAACCAAGATTTTTCTATGTAAAATGCAAGGTTCACCCCAAAAAATCAAGGTTCGGAAAACATACTACGGTAAGAAAGAGCTCTAATCGGTCAAATATAGCGAAATAATGCCAAGACTCGGAATAAAGATCCACAGAAAGTATGAGTTTCGTGGTAGTTGTGTAGGCTATCATATGGTCGGACCCGTCCTACCACAATGCTTCGCACTGGCTCAATAGAAGACATGGATTTTTTAAAAAATATTTTTTCAGAAGACGTGGAATTTTTAAAAAATATTTTTTTCAGAAGATGCGAATTGTTTAAAGAATATTTTTTCAAGGCTTAAACGAAGACGTGATTTTTTTAAAGAATATTTTTTCAAGGTTTAACAGAAGACGTGGATTTTTAAGGGCAATTTTTTCAGGACAGTATATATCTTCAAAGACGAGCCAAATCCAACGAAAGGTGTGCTCTTTATTAATTCTGAGCGGTAGAACAAAATTTGGTTGCCAGAAGACTTCGGAGGAATTCGAAAAACAAACGTTGATGAACCAGCCGCGGTGCAGTCCTGATTTGGCACACCAAGAATAACTTCTATTCTCGCGCATCATGAAAAACAATCAACGATTTTTTTTTTCGCCAGAAGCCTACAAACCTCATGTTTTGGATGTGTTTTTATCTGAGTGGAAAAGGTGTTTCGAGAATTGGATTTAGAGAAAATTTCTTTCTGGAGAAAAATTCGAAAATAATGAAAATTTTTTAAAGATAAAAATTTGCTTTTTCATATCAAAGTTTTGGATATTAATTGATTGAACATAAAAAATAAATATTAGGGTTGTTAAAAATCGATTTTTTGCGGCACCACATCTGTAACATTTTTAAATATTTAGCATAATTTAAAAATGTCATCATGTACCATTAAGGCCTCATTGCTTTGAAAACTTTGATGCTTAACCTATTTGGGTTTACTGGAATTTAAAAACATTTTAAACAACAGTGACATGTCCTAATTGTCCTAAAATTTTGCCAATTTTAAAATTTAACAAACTAAAAAATTGAATGTAAATTAAAATTCTACATCATAATAATCTAGTGGTTTCAAATTCATTTCTTACCTATTCTTTGTTGGAAAACAAAAGAAAAAGGTTAAAAAAAATATTTTGTATATTTGTAATGGATTATAAATTAATCCTACTATATAATACTTGTATTTACGGTGACCAAAAATATTCCTTGGTTTCTTAGATTAATATGCACTTCATAGAAACTCCAACATTTAAAAAATTGATGCATAATTTCCCACATTTTCAAATAAACTATTCAGAGAATTTTAATCAATAGTAGCTTTACATTAATTTACTTAATTTTCCATTTAAAATTTCTTCACACCAGGTCTAACACTTTTTTCCCATTTCCATAGGAAATGGGTGTAATAATTGTGGTTTATTTTCTCATTTATCCATTATGCAAATTAAAAATAACACCCCAACCCACGCGAAAAACAGTCACACCTTGTAATTTCATTTTCAATGAAATGCCATGAAATAAGAAATTCGAACTTTTGAATTCAATAAAATTGAGTGTGTGTGTGTGTGTGTTCGTGTGTGTACTCACCTTGCGACCAGCCTGCTCGTAAGCTGGTAAAAATGCAGCAAACGATCCCTCCAGCATGTCGGGGTTACCGCAAATGGCATGCGATGTGTCACAATAGTAGGAGCATTTGCCATGGAAGCACAAATTCGATGAAGGTGAAACAAAGAATGTCTTTAAAAGATTCTCATCGGCGACTTGATAAATTTCCGTGGTTATGTTTAACAAACGACCCGTCACTGGCATTGCACGGCGAAAACCTAAAATTCTGTTTTGCGGTAAAGCAAAGAGAGGCGTTGAGGGGCGGGAGAAACGAAGAAGACGAAGAAGAGAAAGAGAATATAAATGAAAGTTATTCTAGATATTTATGTCAAATGGTTGGCGAATGAAGCACATAAAAGTAATGGTGAGAAAATGAATGTAAGAGGATTACATCGTTTTAGGTATGTATGTATGCATATATGTGCGAGAGTGGGTGTGTGTTCAGTTTGAAGTTATAAGTAAAATATAGAACAATCTCAACCCTTTAAGTGTAAATATAAAAAGAAATAGACAGTTTTTCCCAATAACTTGCTGGAAGGTTTCTAAAGTTTCAAGGTTTTTCATGGAAGTTTATGTGGTTAGAAATTGGTAGATATTTTGTTTAAGATATGAAAATTTTAAAAAAAGTTTTGTTGCTCTTTTAAATAGAATGTCAGTATTTGTTAGGTTACGTTGTTTAACTTTTTAGAATAATTTAAAATGTTTTTGAGAGAAAAAAAAACAACAAAAATTTTTTAACGCTGGATCTATACATTCAAATATGATACAATTAAAAATTTTAAATATTATTAAAAATAGTGATATAACATATTGTGGTGTAATGCTTAGTAATGAATGCCGTTCGTTGTTTAATCGTAATATTCGCCACATGAACAGTTTTTCGCTACGAACAACTTTTGTTGGATTCAAAGACCAACACTAAATATTTCTATTTTGTTTGGGCCTAATATCCATAGATCCACGATTCGGCACTCTTATGAATTTTAAACGATTTCGAGCGAATCTAATGCATAAATAAATTCTGGATATTAGTATTTAAAACCCACCCCCTTATCTTGAAGAAATGCTAGAAAATATTTAAAAAAGAGCATTCGATTATTTCTTCAAAAAAAAAAAAAAAAAACAAATCAAGCTTATATCATTTTTTTATTAAAAAGTACGCAAATAGTATCCCTTCAAAAGATTTTTTTTTAAATCCATGCCTATAACTTGTAGACACCTTCGAAAATACACACTTGAAAATATTGTTTAATCGCCTACAGCTCGAGTGTTCCTTCAAAAGATTTTTTTAATCCACACCTGTAGTTACAAAAAAAAAATCGCCTACAGCGCGAGTGTTCCTAAAAATTATGTAAAAAATCCACGCCTATAGCTTAAAAATACCTAGCCTATAGCTCGAATGTTTCTTAAAAAGTTTTTTTTTAATGTATGCCCACAGCTTGAAGAGAAGACCCTCGAAAATATTATTTAGAGAAATCCAGGTTAGTAGATTGAGACCCTCGAAAATATTATTTAAAAATCGACGCCTACAGATTGAAGAGACCCTCGAAAATGTTATTTAAAAATCGACGCCTATAGATGGAAGATACCCTCGAAAATATTATTTAAAAAAAAATCCATGCCTATAGCTTAAATAGATGCTCGGAAATATTTTTTAACAATGTCCAAGCCTGTAGCTCGAATATTCTTTGAAGAAAATATTTAAAGCGTCCTCCCCTGAGCTCGAGTATTTTTTTCAAGAAAATATTTAAATATATAGCTCGAATATTCCTTCAAAAACATATTTTAAAAAATCCACGCCTATAGCTCGAATATTCCTTCAAAAACATATTTTAAAAAATCCACGCCTATAGCTCGAATATTCCTTCAAAAACATATTTTAAAAAATCCACGCCTATAGCTCGAATTATCCTTCAAAAACATATTTTAAAAAATCCACGCCTATAGCTCGAATATTCCTACAAAACCATATTTTAAAAAATCCACGCCTATAGCTCGAATATTCCTACAAAACCATATTTTTAAAAATCCATGCCTATTGCTCGAATATTCCTTAAAAAAATATTTTAAAAAATCCACGCCTATAGCTCGAATATTCCTTCAAAAACATATTTTAAAAAATCCACGCCTATAGCTCGAATATTCCTACAAAACCATATTTTAAAAAATCCACGCCTATAGCTCGAATATTCCTACAAAACCATATTTTAAAAAATCCACGCCTATAGCTCGAATATTCCTTAAAAAAATATTTTAAAAAATCCACGCCTATAGCTCGAATATTCCTTCAAAACCATATTTTAAAAAATCCACGCCTATAGCTCGAATATTCACTCAAAAAATGATGTCAAAAAATCCAGGCCTATAGCTCGAATAGTCTTTCAAAAAATTATTTTCACAAATCCACGCCTACAGCTCGAATATTCCTTCAAAAAGTTATTAAAAAAATCCACCGCTTTAGCTCGAATATTCCTTTAAAAAATTATCCACGTCTATAGCTTGAATATTCATTCAAAAATTTATTTTAAAAAATCCACGCCTGTAGCTTGAATATTCATTCAAAAATTTATTTTAAAAAATCCAAGCCTGTAGCTTGAATATTCCTTCAAAAAAAAATATTTAAAAAACCACGCCTATAGCTCGAATATTGCTTCAAAAAATTATTTTAAAAAATTCACTCCTATAGATCGAATATTCCTTCAAAAAATTATTTTAAAAAATCCACGCCTATAGCTCGAACATTCCTTCAAAAAAAAAAAAAAAAAAAAAAATTATAATTCCACTCCTTAAGCCCGAATATTTCTTTAGCTCAAAAATTTCACGCCCATAGCTCCAATATTCCTTAAAAAAAATAATTTAAAAAACAAGCCTATAGCTTGAATATTCCTTCAAAAATAATATTTAAAAAAATCAAGGACTATTCCCAATTTAAATCCAATATATATTTAAAGATATTTCGTGTAATACGTCTTAATCTCCATTACCCAAAAAATGTCATTCTTCTTTGAATACAAAATAAATAAAAAACACAAAACAAAAAAATACATTAGCTTTCAGGCTGGTAGCTTTTCATTTTTTGACACTTAAGTAAACATACATTTGGTAATAGAAACCACATTGGGATTTGTAGGTTTCTTAACGTTTTTTTGTGACATTTTCTTCGTAGCGTTTTTCTTACTATGCTGGCCATGTCTTGTATTTTGCACCCAAAAAAACCGAAAGAAAACAAGAACAACAAACGGCCTTGTTTGTTAAAGTCACAAAAGTACATAACACGATCCAAATTTTTTTTCTCTCTGTCTTTGGAGAAAAAATAAGAAAACAAGAACAACAACTAACACCACCACAAAATCGTTCAAAAATTAAAAGCTAAAAAACATTAAAAGAAGAAATGCTTCTTTTGTGGTAGAAAATTGCTTTACGACTATCATGGGTATTCACTCAAATATTTTTGGCAAAAACAAAAAAGAACGCCCAAGTCTGGCGGGAAAGGGACCTGGCAAAGTGGACTAAACGGGCGCCTCTGAATAAAAGAAACGGAAAAACCCCAGCAAAACAAGATGGCAAACCACAAAAAATATAAAGCCACAGGAAAAAAAGGACAAACGAGAACAGAAATGGAAGACAAATAGGTACGGTGATGTTGGTGACACAAAGAAATGAAAACATATTTTTTTTAGGTTGCAGGAGGAAAAAACAGAATAACAAAAATAAAAACAATAATCCTACATAGCAATGTCCTAAGAAACTAAGCAACCAAACACAAGCGAGGCAAAACATAAAGACACAACCACAACCTTAATGTTCTACCACAATGTCTATGGGAATGCTACTAAACTTAAAACACAGCCACTTAAAAAACACATTTTTCTCGTCAGTTATTTTTTTTTTCTGACTTTTTTTCTTGATGCTGCTAGAAAAATATGAAAAATTACAATTACAAGGGCGTGAGACAAAAGAATAATATTTTATTCCAAGTGTTTTCAAAACAGTGAACAAGCGAGCGAATGAACGAACGAGTGGCTAGCAACAGTCTATAATGATGATAATGCCCCGGCAGCCAGCCTCTACCACAGCCACAATATGGCGCTGGACATCCTCAAAATGTCCAGATGGCGATGATAATGCAATAAAGTAAATGTCTTAATTTTTTCTTGTTATAAACTGATTTCGTATTTCATTATTTCATTTTATGAGTAGCTGTTGTTGGTTTTGCGTTATTTTTTCTGCGACACAGCATAGTTTTAAGTGGAATGAATGTAACAGAATCCGTGGATACTTTGGGCTATAATAATATTTATTTTGTCACCATTAAACTAATAAATGTATATGCAGTATCATATTTAGGATGAAATTATGTTAATATAATTCAATTTAGTAGTCTGAAAAGAAAATGTAAATTAAATTTCATTTTTTTAAATCAAATGATACACACAACAAAAATACATAGTCTCTCATTTTGTTTAGTTTCACAAACATTTTCTTTAAATTGACTATTAGGCTGGAATTCGAATTTAAAAGCGGTAATTGATAGCACTACTGCTGAACGTGATGAAAATTACCACCCAACTATAACGTATGCCTGGCTAGGGAATGAACTATGATCAATCATAGTAACTGCTTAACCCCCCTCTTTCATTTCCCGTATTCACATGTGCTATACCTATATTGCCTAAAAGCGGTCATTTTGACATCTTGTGAAATATTAAATAATCAAACTACTTTTATTATTGTATAAAGTAATTTTTTTATATGACCAGATCAGTACAACAACATCGAAAACCGTTCGATACTCTAGAAACACAAACAAACACACAAATGGGGAAAAATAAATTTACTATTTCCAGTCGATTTCACTCTTAGAGTAAACATCGGTAACACTCTTGGAGAGTTAATCGTTGACCATGCATCGTCGAGAAGACGAGAAAAATCTAATTAATTTGGCGACTGTTCTGGTTGACAACTTAGGCAGACATTTCTGAGGAGTACGCCACAGTTTGCCTGTCTGAAGTCTTCGGAAAAGAAATTCGAACAAGAGAAGACAAATCATTATGCATCAAACCACGGCATAAACGATCGCCTTCTCGGGCGATGAAAATGTGAAATTAATGGGAACTAACCGCCCTGACTTGGCATCCAATGACTTCATTTTATTTCAATACATGAAGAAAAAATGGTTGATTAATGATGTCTCCATCGAAGTAGAACTGAGCTTGGATTGGTTTGAATGCAATTGCCACTTAAAAAATGCATTTAAAAATGCAAGGCTTTGACTCCAATCATCCCTCTACAAAAATGTTGTGAATAACAAACAAAACAAAAAGTGGTCCTTCAGTCTTATTATAAGATGAGCAGACCAAAGTGAATGCCGATTCGGACCACTACCTTGTAGCAGCCAAGGTTCGCACTTGTCTTAATGTAGCAGCAAAGGTGCGGTCTAACACAACACAAACTGCAGCAAAAGCAACAATCAGGAGTGTCGTAATACTACTGATGTGAAAAACGCATCGTATAGGGCAACCCTGACAGTAGCAACACTATTGCGAAGAAAAATTATGGAGAAAAGGGAGAGAGGAGAAAAAAACGTAAGCGTGAGCAAATCGAGATTTACAGGAGTCAGAATGAAGTCCGGAAATTTTACCAAACCGAAGGCTTTGGTGCAGGCACATCTTCCTGTAGAAATGAAGAAGGAAATCTGGCGACAGATACAGACAGCGTGTTGAGGATCTGGAAGGAGCATTTTGAAAAGCTTCTGCTATAAAATAGTAGTGGTGAAGAGGATACCCCAGAACCAATAATTGATGACGGTATAGAGTGTATACCACCTAGCGAAAATGCGGTCAGAATAGCAATCAATCGGCTGAAGACTAGATTACAACCCACACTATTCAAGACTGCGGCTTCAGACCTGGCAAATCTACCATTGACCAGATTTTCAGTCTGCCTCAAATCCTATAAAAGACCCACGAAAAACACATCGACACATACCGCCTATTCGTCGACTATAAAGCTGCATTCGACAGCCCTATCCGTCAGCAGTTAAAGTCGGAAAGGACCTATCGAAGCCTTTCAATACCGAACGAGGATTCAGACAAGGTGACAGTTTGTCGTGTGATATTTTTAACATACTGCTGGAAAAGGTCATACTAGAGGCAAAGGTGAATCGAAATGGCACTCTGTACACCAAACCACACATGTTGCTACACCGATGACATCGATATAATGGGTCGAACATTGTGACCGGTAACAGCCACCTTTGAACAAATTGAGAAGGAGTCTACCAAAGTGGGTCTGGCAGTAAATGAAAAAGGCTTTCCAAAAATATTTAAAAAATCTACGCCTTCCTCTCCTATCGCTCAAAATGATTGTATAAAAAATAATAAATAAATAATAGCAAAATACTTATAACTTGAATATTTCTTCAGAAAATTATTTTAAATTTCCACATCTAAATAGGTGGAATATTCCCTGCAGAAAAATTATTAAAAACAAAAATACCATTATATTCTTCAGAAAACTTAAACATTCTATTTAAAAATTCAGCGTTGGTTCGAAAAAAAAGACCAAATTTGTTTTTAAGACAGGCATCTACTCTTTAAAATCTCGTTGGGGAAGTTTATTGAAGCGAATGGATCATACTTTGATGAATAAACAGCTTTTAAAGAACGATATGCAGTTTTACACTTAAGAATCCGACATTTCATACGCACCAACCTAATACAAACAGTCCTTCAAAAATCCATGTCTATAGCTCAAATAGTCCTTTGAACGCAATCTTCTGACAACATTTTCAAATATTTATCCTTAACACAATTATTAATGAAACTGAATCTACTAAATAAAATATTTTTTTTACACTCAACAGTTACAATCATCGTTCTTGTAATATAAATATTTATTAATTAAGAATAAACGAAACCTATACACTTGCAAATACTCCATGTTCACAATATATTGTTTGCTTTTTTATTTCGTTACAATTCGCATGAAATCGAGCTATGTACTCTGTTTTTATGTCTACAGTGGATATGTTTTTCTTATTTGCCGGTTTTTGTGTTTGTATTGGTTTTTGAGGTTTTTATTATTGTTACGCTGCAACGTGCATACATACATATGTACGTGAAATCTAGTTTCACTATGAAATATAACTTTTCTTGGACTGCGGTGAGTGTGTGTGTGAATGTGTCGGAGTATATTCTCAATGGAGCACATGTAAATGATAAACAAGCGGGAACGTGTATTTGTGTTTCACTATTTTTTGTTTAAATTTTTTTAAACTTTAATCGAGAGAGACAGAGTTCTACAGAGAGCACAGTGAGTGCATGTGTATATGTGGTATAAGTTTATAACAAAGTTCTAAGAGTTAAAATATATAACTAAAACCACAATTTATTGTACAGACACACAGCCACTCTCATGTTTATAAGGACATAAGAAGCTAACACTCACACACATGCACACTCAATTCTATCCGAACTTAAAAATAAACTATGAGACACTTGTATCAACAAATATTTACACAAGTTTTTCTTCGTATTGTTCTCGAGAACAAGAAAAAGCGAAACTATAGAGGAGTTACAAAACGAAACAAAAGTGAGCTTTAATACCTAACTCACAATGCACACACACACACTCACGCCACTAGTAGTGGTATAAACGAGAGGGGTAATAATCAAATGTAAGACTCGCATGACTGGCTAGCTCTAGCTACTGTTAGAGATCACATAAACTTTGTCCTCCACACTTGCCATTCATCTAAATTTTCTTATTGTTGTTTTTTTTTTGCTTCTTCTACTTCTTCTGCATCTAGTTTTTCTTGCTATTCGTGTGTCTTGTTGTGAAATAGGAAAAAGTTTATTTTTACGGTATTGTCGTTTAGTTTTCTTAATGTTGGTTTTCCATTTCGAATATGTCACTGTGTATATTTTTCAAAATTTGTTTAGTTTTTGTGGCTAAATACACACGCACACACACACACAACATCCGAAATGCTTTGAATATTAAGTTATTATGTAAGTGATACATATAACACATGGTCTGCTGCAACGTCTTTGTTGTAGTGTAGTGTATACAGTTATAGGGTTTGGACATTTCAGGGTTATTTATAAGGATTTTGAGAAAAAATTAGACCAAAAAATGCTAACAATATTAGACCACAGAAAGATCTATGCTAATGACCGGATATTACTTTAAACCAGTAAGGAAAGTAGTAAAGTCGGACGGGGCCGACTATATGATACCCTTCACCACAATGGGTATATTAAACATGACTATTAACATGAAATTGGATGAAATAAAATATGTGATATTTATCTAAATGTGAATCTACCTAGATCTATCCATAAAGTATGTAAATCGACTTCAAACAAATATAAATAGGTCGTCCGTTGGGCTATGTCTGTATTTCTAGAAAACGCAATTACGTAGTTCTATACTCAATTTTGTACGTTGTGCAAAATTTGATGTCAATCTGATTAACATGAGGAGTTTGCTGCCCAATTTACTTGAAATCGGTCGGAAATATATATGGAAGCTCTATCCAAATATTAAGCGATTTCAAACAAACTTGTCACAGGTTAGGTTATACTAATTTCAGAAAGTTTTGTTCCTATCAGCCTATTGGTTCCTTGGTGCGTCAATTACTTAAAATCAATCTATAATAAAAGGGAGCTATATCTAAATCTGGACCGATTTTCACGAAACAAGGCAGACATAACTCTAGGCTCAATTAGTACGTTATGCCAAATTTCATGCAAATCGAAAGCTATATAGCGACTTTGGTGCACCATTTACATGAAATCGGACGAAACTATATATGGGAGCTATATCTAAATCTGGACCAATTTTCTCGAAACTTGGCAGACATCACTCTAGGCTCAATTCAGTACGTTATGCCAAATTTCAAGCAAATCGAAGGATATATAGGGACTTTGGTGCACCATTTACATAAAATCGGACGAAACTATATATGGGAGCTATGTCTAAATCAGGACCGATTTTCTCGAAACTTGGCAGACATCATTCTAGGCTGAATTCAGTACGTTGTGCCAAATTTCGTGTAAATCGAAGGATACATAGGGTCTTTGGTGCACCATTTGCATAAAATCGGACGAAACTATATATAGGAGCTATATCTAAATCAGGACCGATTTTCACGAAACTTGGCAGACATCATTCTAGGCTCAATTTAGTACGTTATGCCAAATTTTGTGCAAATCGAGGGATATATAGGGACTTTGGTGCACCATTTACCTGAAATCGGACGAAACTATATATAGGAGCTATATCTAAATCTTGACCGATTTTCACGAAACTTGGCAGACATCATTCTAGGGTCAATTATGTACGTTATGCCAAATTTCGTGCAAATCGAAAGATATATAGGGACTTTGGGGCACCATTTACATGAAATCGGACGAAACTATATATGGGAGCTATATCTAAATCTGGACCGATTTTCTCGAAACTTGGCAGACATTACTCTAGGCTTAATTCATTACGTTATGCCAAATTTCGTGCAAATCGAAAGATATATAGGGACTTTGGTGCACCATTTACATGAAATCGGACGAAACTATATATGGGAGCTATATCTAAATCTGGACCGATTTTCACGAAACTTGGCAGACATCATTCTAGACCTAAATGATTAGGCTGTACCAAATTTCGTGCAAATCGAAAGATATATAGGGTCCGTTTACATTAAATCGGTTAAATATATATATGGGAGCTATATCTAAATCTGAACCGATTTTTCCCAATTTCAATAGGGTTCGTCCTTGGGCCGAATAAGTGACTTTTGCCAAATTTCATCCAAATCGGATCATAAATGCGACCTGTACTTTGTTTACAATTTAACATCTACAGACGGACGGACAGACGGACATGCATAAATCGACTCAGAAAGTGATTCTATGCATATTCCCAAAAGGAACCATGTGTCTATCTCGTTTCCTTTTGCCTGTTACAAACATATGCACAAAGACATAATACCCTGTACCACAGAGTGGTGAAGGGTATAAAAATATGTAAAAAATTTACTCAATAAAAAACTGTCTAAAAAATCCATGCAGTAGAATTACAAAAATTCTTACCTCTAGCTTACTTATTTTGAAAGCAATGCGTTCAAAATATATTTTACAGTCTGTCCTTCAAAAAAATCTTTAAAGACAATTATTATTGGCAAAGACGTTCATATTTTTTATTTCGAATCATCAAAAACTCATTGAAAACAAAGTAGATCTTATTAAGTCCTTCCTTAAAATTCAGTAAAAATCTATGCCTAGATCTGTATATACATTTAAAAACTCATTATATATATATTTCGATATGGTAGTCCTATAAATTTTGCATTGCACTTTGCATTCCATTTAATTCACAAATAGAGCTCCAAAAAATACCTTATTCACAACTTAAGCTAAAAACTCCTTCCAAAAATGATAAACAGAATCCACATCTACAACTGAGTAAGTCCTTTACAAATGTACACATAGAGCCGATATGTTTTCAAAAATCCACACCTAGAGCTGACTAAGTAATTCCCGACACTTCTTCCAAATATATTTCTATGAAATCTACGCCTAGTCCTTCCAAATATGTTTCTATGAAATCTACGCCTAGTGCTTCCAAACATGTTTCTATGAAATCTACGCCTAGTGCTTCCAAACATGTTTCTATGAAATCTACGCCTAGTGGTTCCAAATATGTTTCTATGAAATCGACGTCTAGTCCTTCTAAATATTTTTTATAAACAAATCCACGCCTAATCCTTCTATTAGTAAAATGATTTTTAAAACAATCTATACCAAGTCCTTTCAAATATTTTCGAAAATAACTACGCCTAGTCCTTCCAAATATGTTTCTATAAAATCTACACCTAGTACTTCCAAATATGTTTCTATGAAATCTACGTCTAGGCCTTCCAAATATGTTTCTATAAAATCTACGCCTAGTGCTTCCAAATATGTTTCTATGAAATCGACGTCTAGTCCTTCCAAATATGTTTCTATGAAATCTACGCCTAGTCCTTCCAAATATGTTTCTATGAAATCTACGCCTAGTCCTTCCAAATATGTTTCTATGAAATCTACGCCTAGTGCTTCCAAATATGTTTCTATGAAATCGACGTCTAGTCCTTCCAAATATGTTTCTATGAAATCTACGCCTAGTCCTTCGAAATATGTTTCTATGAAATCTACACCTAGTCCTTCCAAATATGTTTGTATGAAATCTACGCCTAGTCCTTCCAAATATGTTTCTATGAAATCTACGCCTAGTCCTTCCAAATATGTTTCTATGAAATCTACGCCTAGTGCTTCCAAATATGTTTCTATGAAATCTACGCCTAGTCCTTCGAAATATGTTTCTATGAAATCTACGCCTAGTCCTTCCAAATATGTTTCTATGAAATCTACGCCTAGTCCTTCGAAATATGTTTCTATGAAATCTACACCTAGTCCTTCCAAATATGTTTGTATGAAATCTACGCCTAGTGCTTCCAAATACGTTTCTATGAAATCGACGTCTAGTCCTTCCAAATATGTTTCTATAAAATCTACGCCTAGTACTTCCAAATATGTTTCTATGAAATCTACGCCTAGTCCTTCCAAATATGTTTGTATGAAATCTACGCCTAGTCCTTCCAAATATGTTTCTATGAAATCTACGCCTAGTCCTTCCAAATATGTTTCTATGAAATCTACGCCTAGTCCTTCCAAATATGTTTCTATGAAATCTACGCCTAGTCCTTCCAAATATGTTTCTATGAAATCTACGCCTAGTCCTTCCAAATAGTTTTCTATGAAATCTACGTCTAGTCCTTCCGAATATATTCTATGAAATCTACGCCTAGTCCTTCGAAATATGTTTCTATGAAATCTACACCTAGTCCTTCCAAATATGTTTCTATGAAATCTACGCCTAGTCCTTCTAAATATTTTTTATAAAAAAATCCACGCCTAGTATTAGTAAAATGATTTTTAAAACAATCTATACCAAGTCCTCTCGAAATATTTTTAAAAAAATCTATGCCTAGTCCTTTCAAATATTTTCGAAAATAACTACGCCAAGTCCTTCCAAATATTTTCGAAAAATCTATGCCTAGTCTTTCCAAATATTCAAAAACATCTAAGCCTCGTTTAAATATTTTTAAAACAAATCGCCTAATCGCCAATAAAATTTTAAAAACTATTCTGAAAATGCAGACATGGAACTCAACAATACCGTTTTAAAAATTAAATATTTTTCTTAGAAATACAAGACAGTCACTCCAAATATTTTTCTAAAAAAATGCACATCCCGTCCTTCCAAATACTTTTTAAAAAATACATGCCTACTCCTTCCTATAAATTAAATGATTTTTTTTAAACAAACTACATAAAGTCCTTCCAATGATTTTATTATAGTTTATTCAAATATTTATTTATATTATATTACTCCTTTCAAATATTTGCAGAAAATGTATGCCTAATTCTTTCAAATATTTGAAAAAATCTAAGCTAATAATAATTTTGAATAATGGTTTAAAAAATCCATTAAAAAATCCCAATAATATTTAAAAATTACACGCCCTTTCCTAATATTTTTTTAACCCTCGTGTAGTCCTTGCTAATAATAAAAAAACATTCCCGAAAAGTCAAATCCGTCCTGATAAGCCTATACTAAAAAACCTTTTTAAATTTCTTGAAAAATCAAAGTTTTGTTAAATATTCTCTAAAAACCCAAAAGCCTTTAATAACAGATTAGATCTAATCTTGTTTATCAAGCAAAATCTTAATATATATATATATATATATATGAAATCACTTTCGGAACTTGAAAGGGCCTTTAAAGATATATTCTAAAAATCCTTCAAACATATTTGTTAAAAGTCCGTTCATATTGTCCCCCAAAAAATGCATGCTTATAACACGAATAATCCCTTAAAACTGCTTAAGGCTTCAATCGTCCTTCGACAAATTATAACTTATAACTTGAAATGTTTCTTTACAAAAAATCATTTCTATAATTTAAAAAATCAAATCATATGATCCTTCATCCACGTTAAAAAATAGAGAATTAAACTCTCTCTCTCTCTCTCTCTTAGGACATTTTAATTCGTTTTTGTAACAATCCAGCTTCAAGGACCTTTTCATAAAAATCCAAATCTTATATTGTTTTAATCCACTCGTTAGTTTCCTTAATAAATATATATAGTTAGTTCACTTTAATGGCCCTCCAACAACTGTTAACTATATTAGCATCTAAGATCCTTCAAAAACGTTTATAATTTGTTATGAGATCATTCCAAAAATGTCGAAACATTTTTCATTAGAAATCCTTCAAAAATCTACTCTTAATATCCTAGCATATGATCCTTGAATTATTGAAAATAATCCACTCTAAGAGCTTTCTAATTTTTATTACTAATTCCAAGCTCAATATCGTTCTAAAAATTCTTAAAAACAACACAGTACTAAGACCTTCAAAAAATATTTAACATCTTTCAAATTTGTTAGAAAAAACACCTTTAAACTTTTTATTAAAAAAGATCATTAAAATATTTTTTTAAAAAGTTCACATTAAATTTACTTAAAAAGTAAATGTTTTTAAATATAGCTCCGATTAAACTCAACACACTCCTTAAAATACCTAGGCTTAAATTCGAAGTACTCTTTCCGAAAAAATCTTCAAATATACAGGTTTATAGCTCGCTTTCTGTATTTATATATTTCAGTATTTAATATTAGTGTCAACTCCTTAAACAATTTAAAAACTTAAATTCTCATTTCCATCCCCTATAATAAATATACACACTTTCAACAAATTACCTGACAAAATGTCATACAACTTCAATTCAAATATTTAAGAACTAATTGTTGACTTATGAAAATAACCATGACTGTATTATGAATAAATGTGTGTGTATATATATTTGTTATGAAAACCAGTCAGGAGCAATTAAAAAGTTGTAGGGAGTTTTGTCATTCATTTATTTCATCTTTTTTATTTTGCTGCTTCGTTGATTTGTTCTACTCAATTCGACTTGGCCTCATGATGAGTTGTCAGGACAAATCAACGATGTTGATGCTTTTTTGTTTTGTTTTTATAAAACATAATGTGGACAAAAGTGAAACTCGACCTGGTGTACACTCGCTCACACATACATATACACATAGATTTTCTGTTATAAATAACATGACCACAAAAGTTTTGTGGCTTATTTCGATGAGCATTTTATGGTATTTTTAAACTTCTACACCCACTTATTCATTTTCTCACTCACGAGCGAGTCGTACACTTCCAGGACCTTGTGGGTCAGTGTGAATAAGTGTGTATGTGCTTATGTTTGTATTTGTGGGTTATAAAAACTTCTACTTACCTGTCCAAATGAAATGCAGCAATTTCAGCATTGTGTCTCTCATAGTCGGTGAAGTAAAAATGATTGGGTAAAGTTTGTTGGTCCCTGGGGAATCTGAAAAAATAAAAAAAAAATGGGAGAAAAAAATATATATAAAACGTTGAGGACAATCATGAACAAAAGTGTAACATAAAAAATTAAATTGCCAAAGATTAAAGGTGAAATGAAAACACGCAAAGCATTAAATTCAATAGCCACAGGAATTAATTTGAAAATTTGGGTAAAAGGTCACAATTTATGGCATATACACACATTCAGAAGGAGAGAAAAAATAACTTTTCACCTAATCTTATGGGAAAATGTAGAAGTTTCGATTTTTTGATATACCTATGTTGTTTAAATGTACGTTTATTGCTTGTTGAATAAAATTAGAATTTAAATGGAATATTTAAGAATATTGAAATTTTTCATAATATATTTATAAAAATTGGTTTGCAAATCTGCTTCTTGTTATGGTTTAATTAAATATATTCAAAATTTAACATAAGTTATTGAAGAACATATTTTATATTTTTAAATTGCTTTAAACTTATGTTTCATTTGTATTATTATGCTAATAAAAATTTGATTTTTATTACAAAAAATAAATTTGAATCGAATTTAATTACCAAAAAATGTGGTTTAGTTGATTGCATTACACAAGATTGAAGTAAAATCCAAAAAGTGTAAATTTTATACAAATTAAGTTAATTTCCATTTTTAAATCTTAACATTACATGTTCTTTCATGCGAGCTTATATAAATGAATGTAGACAACCACTCATCTTGTGTCCTCTGCACAATATAATTAAAGTAGATGGTATGAGGCAAGACAGTGGCTCCAAATGTTAGAAGGAAGGAATATCCAAACAAGACAACTGAAGGGAGTCATCGGTATAGTACAGGTTACGCATCTAGTTGGAGAATCGAAATGAGGTTCTTGACGACAATATTTAGTCGTAATATATGGGTATGACTTTTAAATATTCTTCTTGTATCTAAATATATAATATTGATGTAGATATTATCAATACTAGGAGAGTTCTGTTGGCATAGGGTGTATACTTTCACTCCACTCTGACAAAGCGGGAAAAAGTAGCATCGATAATCAAATAAAGAATGCTCTTACAGAATTCTACCTAGGGCATATATCAAACATGGTCCCACTGTTTTATTGAACCGATATTGAAAAATGTATGTCAGGAGTTGTTTATCCTCTGAGAAACCTAAATACCAAAGTACAAATACATACGTTAGAAAATAAAAATGGGTCGATATCTTTGTATGGGGCCCATGTCAATATCTGAACCTTTATTGGATTTACGAAACTAATCTTTACCTGTAGACGTCAGGCACACAAATTGCGCAGTAACACTCACAATTTACATCCTACATTGGACAGGCGGAACAGTCGAAAAACGGAACCAATTGACCCCAAGCTTTTTGAGTGATTAACAAATTGTGCGAAATCCAAAGCGCCTCCCACCAAGTAAACTTGAATAGAGATCACATGGAATATGCGAGTTCTTATGAGAGTCACAGATAGGCATTAAGTATACAAACCCTATAGTGGGTAAGGAAATACCTAAGATGACTTAAGAGTGGTCGATCAATATTGTGACTCTGCTTAGAAATCAGTAATAATGGTTAAAACAAATAATTTTCGTATTGACTTCGATCCTATAATTTCAAATTTCGACAAGTTTCAAGAGGCTGGCAAATGAGCAAACATTATGTTAATAAAGACTTCGAACTTTACATACATGTATTTAAAAAAAAATAAATAAATTGACGTAATGTTGTAGTTTTTTGTAATTAAAGAAAATTTCCTTATTATGACGGCGGACATTCGAAAGAGTACATGTCTGGCTCTGGTATGAACTAGGTTTATTAACATCACTCAAAAATTAACAAAATGACGGACCTATTAAATTTGATATTTGGAAAATTCCTTAGTTCTGGCCACAAACCAAGTTAGAAAATAAGAAAGATCTTCACCGATCGTATTAGGTTGGGGGAAAATAAATCCATTATTTTTTGTACTGATAGATTTCTCGTAAACTATCGATCAATTATTTTCAGTTTAAGCACATTGGATGGGTGACATTTCACAGGAAAAAAGTATTTTGCTGTTTTTTTGGTTGGTGCATTCAGCTGTGAGTTACAGTGTGTTAAAAATAGAAGGGAAAGTTCAAGAAAGGCGGCTAAAAAATTGCGAATGGTGTTAATGGTTCCGATACTGCAATTATGTGTAGGTATGTGCAATTTTGGTTTCGTAGATTCCATTCAGGATTTTTTGATTTTAAGATGCACCTCACTCTGGTAGGCCGGTCGTTGGCATGTTAGCAGTTGTAACATCGCCCAGGAGCTAAAAATCGACCATAAAAATGTTTTAAACCATTTACATTTGACCAGAAATGGCCAGAATTGGCCAACAGTGAGGTGTCGTGTTCCACCAGGTCAACGCTAGGCCACACACATCTACAGTGACTCGCCAGAAACTTCGGGAGCTTGGTTGGAAAGTTTTAATATATCTGCCATACCTTCTGGACATGGCACCAAACGATTATCATCTCTTTCTTGCATTGCAAAATTTCTTTAATGATAAAAAAATTGGTATATAGGGAGGATTGTGAAAATCGACTACCAGAGTTTTTTGCAAATAGAGAGCAGGAGTCCTATAAGGACTATAAAAAGTATAAACGTTGTTAAATTCGGTCGGATCGATTTTTTTAAACACCAACTTGAGGTGGTAGTTCAAAATCGCTAACATTTATAAGGACAATTGCTGTCAGAAAAAAACCGAAATACCAAACTACAGACACTCAGGTTCGATCATTGAGATAGGAACTTGAACATAATCGAGCAACGAAAATCAGTGAAGGTACTTTGGTAGAATAAACATGTACGTTATATGGGGCTATCCTAAATATTTGATCGATTCTAGTATTTTTTAACCCTCAGCCTGATGGCTAATGCGGATATATACACTTCAATATGGCAAATATGTGCCTCATTGAAATATTCCTTTTAGACCCCAAATCCGTTTCAGACAATTTGGAGTCGATCTACAAATGTCCATCCGTATGTCTGTATGGACACGATAACTCGTGTAAGCGATTTTATCCATACTTTGCACATTGTAAAATTTATTTCGAACTTAGTTAGAGTTCGAAGATTGGGAGTATCGGTCCACTCCTTCTGGTTCCTTCCCACAAAGGACCCAATGTTTCAATATTTATAAATTCAATATCTGGCGAATGGAATGTCCGATTTGGATAAAACTTTGTACGACCAATTATCAGGAGATATGACCCATTCTTCGATTCCTTCTGGTACCTCCCCCACAAAGGATGACAATTTTAAATATTTATAAGTTTAATACTAGGCGAAAGAAATGTCCGAACTTTGAACAAATATTATCTTTAACTAACCTAGATCAGGTCTGAAGTTGGAATCCGTCGGCCCTCTCCTTCTGGCAGATCACCCACAAAGGCTCAATATTTTATAAATATGTAGGGGAGACTGAGCACCTTCGGCATCGGTGCAAATTCGGCAATAGCGTTTTTGTTTGAAGCTCCCATTGTACATTACTGGCTTTGATCCATAGGTATCGAATAATCTTATTTATATGCACGGAATTTGTATTTTTTAAATATATTTGTAACATCTGTATGCTATTTCGTAAGTATTTGGTGTAAAGAACTTTTCACACTCTAAGGCAGTATGATTGAAAAGTCATTAATTTAAAAGTGTATTCTTAAAAAAATAATTAAAAATATAAAGCTTTTAGAAGATTGATACAAAAATAAAAAAAAAAAAAAACATTGAAAATACATTCGGGGCACATTCGGCCATATACAAATAGTTCTATATTATTTCCTTAAACATTTTTGAGTTTGTCTTTAAAATTCTATTTTTGATGGAGTATGAGACCGTAGGACGTCAATGTCCGCCGCTAGAAAATATAGCATTAAGGAGACCCACCCCATTCTCGGTTTCAAAAAATGTAATTTAGTTTTTTTTTTGGCTTAATTCGAACATACACTAATTCAAGAATGCCACTACAAAATTTCAAGTGAAAATCTCAAGAACTCTTGAACGATTTATTGTGTCAGCATCAAGTGACGGCAAGAGTGATTATCAAACTTTAAACCCATTTTTCTCGAGACAATGGCGGGCACGATAGCTCAAAAACTAATAATCCAATCAAATTTCCAAAAAAAAATCAAAAATTTGCCATCTTGTTAATATTTTAGCGAAGTCAATAATCCTAGTTCATACGAGAGCCAAACAAGAACTCTTCCTAACACCTTTGGAATTTTCGGATTCCGATGTTTCAGTGGAGTTATCATGTCCGTCATCAAAAATAATCACTTTTCTTTAATCACCCAAAACAGCAACTAAATTTTAACATTCATTTACCAGCCCTTTAGAGAATTTGAATTTCAACCAGACTGATAGCGGTGTTAATTACCAGGCTATGACTATGGTGCCGAATGTGCCTCATCAAATGCCGAAGCTACCCCGGGAACTTGACCTTTTTTTACCAAACTGTAAAAAATGTTAACTAATGCTAATTTGTTATATGTTTTTGGTACTAGTTTTTATAAATAAGTATCAGAGGACAATAACCAGTCATAATGTTTTAATATCTGTTAAAACAGTTCTGAGATAGAGTAACTTCTGGTAATGTGGACCATGCGTCAAATGTGGACCACCCCCCATATCTAAAAAAATGCTTGAAATATGTCAATGTCGCCTTGATAAATGTTTTCCTAATTAGTGAAAACAAACATCAAACTTGGTTTTTAATAAATAATTGCAATGTTAAAAATTTAGTAGGTGAAAATGTAGCTCTGATTGTAAAAGTGTGATTTGAAATTTTTTTTAGCACGATAGTCGAACGATTTTGTAAAATAGTCGAACATTTTGTTTTTCTCCAATATAAAGAGGTACTGTGGTTTTCTTGTTTTCTTTAACAAAACTACACGTTTATTTGTAATTACTTTCGGTTACTTTTAAATGTTTATTCATTTTTGAAGCCGATAATTATTTTTAAATAAAAATATTCAATGTCGGGTAATGTGGACCACTATAAAAAAGTGGGACATTTTCATGAGGACGAGTTCGAAACAAGGGCGCATTTAATATGCGAGAAGGTATTCTATCCTCTGAAAACTCGATATCCGAAATTATAGGTGCCTCGGTTGGATAATGAAGCAAGGACCTTCAAAATACCGCAAATGGGGTGGTACCCTTAAATGGGGGCAATTCCAAAACATGGACCCATATATTTTTGCATTCATTGTTACCCAAGAGTGCAATAAATTGGAATTTATCACAATTAATCCACAACCTACCTTTAACTTACTGATCCTCATTACCCACACATACTGGTCCACATTACCGGCCAAGTTATTTTTATTTGCAGTTTAGAGTTTTTTGAAATATAATGCCATAACATTTTTATGGACAAATATATATAATTTTTGACCTGGAATATAATTAGCCAACAAATCTACCATGTTGTGAAAACAATTTGTTTTTATTTTTTACCGTTGTTACGCCCACAATATCAAAAAAAGAAAATGGTGGTCCACATTACCCGAAGTTACTCTATAGGGCTCTAAAACAAAGTACCGAATGTGCCCCAGTCTCCCCTACATTTAGTCTGAAGCGAATTGGATAACTAATTGGATAACTAATTTGATAAATATTTAATGCGAAACCTCTTTGATAAAAGCATAAATAATAAAACATGTTTGTAGTTCCGAAGACCTCCGCAAACCATACCAATTATGTCTAAAATCGCTGTGAGATTACTTGAACACCTCTTGAATATATCCAACGTGGTGTAGGGTATGATATAGTCCGCCCAGTCCAACTTTGAGCTTACCCTTCTGTTTTGTGATATATTTGAATGACTCTACAAGAAAATGGTGTACTCTTCACATATAACCACAATTATTATTTCGTTTTTTATATATCCTTCCAATTAAACTCAACTTTTATCCACAGTCTTCCTTCACAATATATCACTGTATTTATTCTCTGCGTGTGTGTGTATGTGGCTGTGTGTAATGATAGCGAATGGTATAATTAAGAAACAATTCATTTTTGATATTTTTCATTTTACTTTGCAATTGTGCTTCCGTCATTTCTCTCTGTTTTCGTCATTTCATCTTAGTTGGCTGTTGTTGTTGTTTTTATTCTCTGGTTTTAAAAAAATAAGATAAATGACATGGATTTATTGTCTTAAATACGAAATGGAAAAAATTCAAGGAAAATGATGATGATACGGAATGTTGTATGTACGAGTATTTACTTTTTACGTTTGTATTTATGTTTGATTTATCATCATCATCATCATCCTCGTCATATTCGCAATGCGAAACTTTAACAACAAATAAAGAGAAGACACAGAACAGATGAAATTGTATATAGTTTAAGATAAACACAAACAAAACAAAAATATTTTCACAGAGATTAAAGAAGAATTTCGGAGAATTTAAATCAAAAACACAAAAAATATTTGTCACAAACAAATAAATACATATGAAAACTAAGTAAATCCTTTTGTAAATAGTGTGACGTGAAGTGGTAAATAAGCATAACAATCTAATATAACAAAGGGGGGACTTCAAAATAATTTAATACTATAAAAACTAATGATTTTAAATATTTTAAAATTATCACTTTTAATCATTATTTTCATAATATTATTAAATTCGATTAAAAAATTATTTATTTTTTTATTGAAACACAAAAATTTTAAAACCCATTCGTATAATTATTTAAATACTAATAATAATTATGTCGTTAATAAAATTATACTCGCAAAGAGCATAATTTAATTGAATGCGTTTAAACATATTACTGGGTGTGTGTGTATGTATAAACCTTCTTATACATTTAAATGAAATGAATGAATTATTGCAACCAATTTTAAATGCGACTAAAGATGCAGTAGCTGCATCGCCAGCATCAGTGGTAGTGGCAACGGCATGGCAAACAATTAATTCTTGTAAAGTTATTTCATCAACAACAGAAGTTGTGGAAAATATATATATACATACATTTATTATAATTAAACAAGAGTTCCATTAAAATGAATTAAATACAACCGATATGAAAAGGATGAAAACAGAAAATTCGCATATATAGCCGGCAAATATAAGTGGACCAATTTCACGATATATATAAAAGCCACTACAATTCGAAATGTATACAAAAAATGCATTACGAGTTATGTGTAAGTTATTTCATTTTTGTGAGTGTATAACGGGGTCATTGAATTGTGACAGGAGTTTATAAACCAGTAAAGGAAGTACCAAAGTCAGACGGAACTGACATGATATGATAACCTTTTCCACCTTGGGTATAAACAAGGGATGCTCCTAAGATTCTTATTGAAATCTGCAGTAATATGTATACCGAATTAAATTAATCCTTACAAAAGTTCCTCTGCAATAATTTTGAATGTATGTGTACCATATCCTGTAGATCGGACAACTTCAACATCTTCCGAGGACAACTGCATTGGAATTAGATACATACACATGTCATTTCATCGCATTCAAATATTTTGTTTTAAACCACACCTTTTTAGAGACTGTGAAAAAAATATTTTTAAAAAATCCATGCCAGTGTGGTATGAGGGCCCGTACCACATGCTAGGTAGCCATCCTGCACCTGGTCATCAATCCCAATACTAATTGAGACGACTGCACCATCCTCAACGTAATTGGGGCAAAACTACTCCGGTTTGTCTGGGCGGCTGACGTTCTTCAGCTGCTATGGGTGGGGGGTGAGCTCCGAGCAGTGTTACCGCTGGCAATTTTCAAAAAATGTTGCACAAAAAGTTGTTCCCTTGAAAAAAGGTTGCATAGAAAAATAAATTTGTCACTAAAACTGGTCCGAGAATATGTCAGATACCCTTGGACCTCAAAAACTACGTAGAAAAATTCAAATTAGTTTGAATTAACACATAAAATGGAAAATTCAACTTTAAAAATAACACAGAAGAAAAGTCGCACAAAGCTTAAAAAGTTGCAAACAGAGTTACAGGGCATCAAAAAGGTTGCAAATTGCGACTTAAGTCGCACAACGGTAACCCTGGCTCCGAGGACGCATTCAATTTGTATCCGTTCAGCGCTGCGACTACTGTATCAGTATGAATGCCATTCAGACCTGCTCGATAGGCAACCTGATCAAGAGGCTCCCTTTTGTAACGTTGAACCTCTCCCTCTAGATCATGCAGATCCTTCCTGACACGCCTGGTTGGGGGAGTCCTATCCACCATATAATGGTTGGTATGATTGTCCCCTGAAGCACCCGAGCAGATACTGCAACGAAAGCATATTGTTATGCTGACGTAAGGGAAGAATCTTCGTCTCCTCAAGAAGATGTTCTACTGGTGTGCCATGAGGAGGCACCCTGTCGCAGTCCTCAAGACGGCGTTCTGACAGGTCTGAATAATTCTCCATTGCGTATCACCACACAAACTACATTGGAACCGCATAGCTCGCCATAGACCGAACTATCGCTTTGTAAGAGGTCAACAAAGTTTCTTTATCTGCGCCCCATATTTTCATATTCAACGACATTCTCATCTCCGCAGTCCATGTGGTGAATAATGTGGCTGACGACTTCGTGGCGGATATTTTCATATTCCTCGCTTTAGAGAACGCTGCTAATTCGGCGAGATAGGCGTTCAACCTCACACATATGTCCTCAACAATGGGACCCGACGCCATGAACGTACAATTATCTGGATATGTAACGATTTCTATGCCATTCGGAGGGCGTGGAATACCGGAAAGGTAGAGGTTAAACAGTTCCGGAGAAATCACTCCACCCTGGGGAACTCCCTGTTTAACTCTACGGAGTTTGGACTTCTTGTTTGGGAATTCCACGTACGACTGGCGTCCACACATATAGTTGATTAACCAACGTTTCAAACTCGGCTGGAGGGATGTGCTTTCAATGTCCTCAAATAGCGTGGCATAGTTGACAGTATCAAAGGCTTTTGATAGGTCAAGTGCTACCAATACTGTTCTATCGCACGGTCGGTTTTGGTTATGTCGAGGACTCATATCTGTGGAGATGGCGTGCAACGCTGTTGTTGTATTTGTTGAATCCATGTTGATGATCCGCAACTGGATAGCTTTCTCTAATGCCGGGGAGGAGTAATGCCTCAAGGGCCTTCGCTACTGGCGACAAAAGTGAAATCGGCTTATAAGATTCACCTTTGCTACCATTCTTGCCTGGCCACAGTAGCGGGACCACCCTGTCCATTGTCCAGGCTTCGGGGACGACGTGGGTGGCTATCGAAAAGTTGAGGACGTTGATCAAGTAATCGACTCCTGGCTAATCCAGCTGTTTCATCATACACATAGATATTCCGTCAGGGCCCAAAGCTTTGAACGACTTCGAGTTACGTATGACACATGCAACATCACCCATCGTAAACTGTGGTGGTACCTCCTCGGCTGGAATAGATCTTATATGACGAAGTACTCTTCTCTGCGCTCTGTCGCTCTCGGGATGCTCGACAAACAGTCGGTTAAAATAACTTGCACATCTCTTCGGATCAGTCACAGTTTCGTCGTTAAATTTAACTGAGGCCCTATCATCCGACTTAACCGTTGGCCATAGTTTACTTACTCCGGTACCAATGTTGCAACTTTTCAGGTACTCCAACCATTTATTCCACTTGTGCTCCGCGACTAATAAGCTGACCTCCAACGTCAATTTCCTAACCCTGGGATCTGCTGGGTTAGATCGACGGAGCTCATTTGCTAGACCAACTGCTTCTACTGGGAAATAAGGTCTAATTTCGGGTATTCGACCAGCAGGTATAAATCTAGCAGCTGCAACTGTAATGATTCCTCGGAATTTCCTTTCTGCAACCGGTACATCAGAAGGAATTAAATGTTCTCTGAAACGCTGGTTGGCGAACTCTCTGAATCCTTGTTTGTTAATTATTAGTAATTTATATTGGTTATATTTCAACTACCATCTACAGCATACATTTCTAGGGGTTCATTTATAACAGCAAAAACAGTAAATGACCATTAAGCTTATTAATGTTTAATTTGCACATTGTATGATTCCCTTTTAAGAATGTTTGTTTGTACGGGAATATAGGGTAGCACCGAAGGAGAATTTTTAAAAATATTGTTTGCTTCCAATCACAAAATAATTTCATATTTTAATTTAATACATTTCAATAATTTTGAGTCGTTCCTAATTGAATCCCAATATCATTCTTAGAAAAATTGTCTGCAACCTTCCACAATAACCCTTTACAAAGACTCTTATAGAAAATGTGAATACATTTTGGTCGCTCAAATACGTAAAAGTAGTAAAACGCCAACAAATATTTACCAGCCAGACAATGATGATGAGGAGTTTAAGTTTTGCAGCATTTTCACATTTTGTTGACATCGTGGCAGAGAGATAGGGAGAGTGACAAATATACGAAATAAAGAATGACATGTAATCTGTCATAAGAATTGTACACAATAATGCGAAAATACATTTAACGATTCCTAGATATATACGAATGTATGTATGCACAACAGAGAGAACAGGCAATCAATGTATCCTTAGTCTTATTGTACATTTGAACGGTTGTGTATGGGTGGTGGTGTGAGTGTGTGTGTGTGTGCGTGCATCTGTGGATATTGAATGGATGATTGTTGTCAATCCTTTGGTAAATAACAAACAAACGTGTATAGGACAATGAGAATGTCAGCTTTTGTATTGTTCCATTGGTGATGATGACGACGAGGACGACGATGATGTCGGCAATTGTTCATATGTGTCACATGTGTATGTAGGTGAAAAATAATTGTTCTGAATGATTGCTATTATTTTATTGTCATTGGCAATTTGACGGAATTGCTGAAAAATGACTAAAGAAGACATTTTGCACTAAAAATATACATATTTATATAAAGGATGATACAGTGGGGGATTTTAAGAAAATGGGATCTAAAACATACCTTCAGAGCTTACCTACTGTAGACCAAAAATGCTACTTTTGAATTATTATGTTATTAATCCACATTGCATGCTTCAAGAGACCTTTGGAATAATTTATGGAATACATATTTATAGAACGGATGATAAATATAGTGGAAGGATCTAAAACTACGTTCGGAGTATACCTAATCCTTCGGAAAACTATTTAAAAATCGTTGTTTGTTTAAAATCCACAAATATATGGTTTTGATTAAAAATGTAAAAAATAGCCCCATTAAAAAATAGTCCTTTTAAAAAATCCCAGCTTGACGTCTAAACAGTCCTTTAAAAAAATAGTTTAAAAATTCCGCTTAAGGCCTAAACAGTCCTTTAAAAATTATTAAAAAATCGCCGATTAAGGCCTAAACAGTCCTTAAAAATTATTTTTTCGAAATCCCCACTTAAAGCTTAAACAGTCCTTTAAAACTATTTTAAAAATTCACGATTAACGACTAAATAGTCCTTAAAAATATTTTAAAAATTCACGATTAACGACCAAACAGTACTTTAAAAAAAAATATATATATCTAAAATCACGCTTAAGGCCTATAGAGTCCTTTAAAAATATTTTAAAAATCCACACTTGAGGCCTAAAAAGTTCTTTGAAAAATATTTTAAAAATTCACACTTGAGGCCTAAACAGCCCTTTAACGAAAAATTTTAAAAATCCACGCTTAAGGGCCCCATTCTCGGGTTCAATTTTTTTTTATTTAATTCGATTCTACACTAATTCAAGAATGTCCCTACAAAATTTCAAGTGAAAATCTCAAGAACTCTTGATGTGTCAGCATCAAGTGACGGCTAAAGGCCTTCTCAAACTTTGAACGCGTTTTTCTCTTTTGCGAATGGCGGGCACGATAACTCAAAAACTACTAACCCAATCGATTCCAAATTTTTACACGTTTCTCTGTGAGTGTATAGCTATCGTATGAACTAGGATAAATCCAATCGGTGAAGATCTTCCTTATTTTTTAACTTGGTTTTTGGTCAAAAATCGACGATTTTCCAAAAATATTTTTTCAAAGGTCCGCCGTTTTGTTAATTTTAGAGCGAATAATCCTAGTTCATACGAGAGCCAGACATGTACTCTTTCTAACACCGTTGGAATTTTCGGATTCCGATGTTCCAGTAAGGAGTTATCATGCCCGCCATCAAAAATAAGGACTTTTCTTTAATCACAAAAAACAACAACAAGACAACAACAAAAATTTTTTGTAAATTATTTTTCTTCCTTTTTAAATCTTCAAATATATATGTGCAAAGCTACAAACCTTAACAAGCATTGGTATTGATTTACCAGCCCATTGAAAATCTTGAAAAATTAAAATCGAGAATGGATGGGTTCCCTTAAGGCGCTGATAGTCCTTTAAAGAAATATTTCATTATAAAAATCCACGCTTAAGGCACTGATAGTTCTCTAAAAAATATTTTAATATATAAACCCTTTAAATAAATCCACGCTTATGACTGCTTTAGGAAATACACATTCCTTTAGAATATAAATTTTAAAAATCGACTCTTATTTTGTTCTGAGCTCGAACTTATTAAAATTCCCTTCACTGTACCTTTCATTTACCATTTATGTTCATATTTGTCACTCGAGATCATTGATTGCCCAGAATGGCTTAAAATTTATATGTATTTTCCCCCCATATACAGGCTTGTTGCTCTCTAGCAGGAAAAAATATTGACCATCCATAAAATTAAAATTGCAATGTAATTAAAAGTGCTGCAATGAATTTACAATGCAAATGAATGCCACGTTTAACGTTACCAGCGCGATAGGTAGCAGAGCATTACATTTAAATTATATTAACGGAAGACTTATAATTACCTTAAGAAGAATATATTTAATGATTAATTTCAAAATTCAGCCGAATTGTATTTCAACAAAAAATGGAGGAAAATTTAAATACAAATAAGGTATTTTTCGTAAAAAAAACACACACACACAGAGAACATCAGTATTTGGCGGTAAATGACAATATGAATAAACTTAAACATTTGTTTATTGAGTAATTCGTGGAAATAAAGTAGATAGATATTCAAATGAATTAATTGCAATAAATAAACAATTAAAGTTAACATTAAAATTTACACAAAAATATAAAAGTTACGTGAATAGTTACTATATAAAAGTAGATCCATATTCACGAAATTGAAGGTTTCTTACTAATGAACTATTCTTGGGATTAGAATCATGTATATAAGTCAATTAAAATTATTTAAAAATCTATATATTCTCCGAATATAAGATTTGCTTTTAAAAACATTTTTACTGACAGATAGAGTCAGTCACTCCAGAATGGACTTGGCCTAAGGAAGTATTTGGCAAAAGTAAAATTCGCTGCTGGCTTCGACACTATTGCTCATATAGTTCATTTTGTTCACGAATTGCCGTGTACCAATGTACCAATGTAC
This sequence comes from Musca vetustissima, assembly GCF_032173495.1. NCBI lineage: Eukaryota > Metazoa > Arthropoda > Insecta > Diptera > Muscidae > Musca > Musca vetustissima. Next base: position 243,943 of record NW_026880425.1, read on the forward strand.
GGCTTAGTCACTTTTGCACAGCGAATCGAAAAAGTGAACAAGATTGCCCAATTCGGCTGACATGTGTAAAATTATTGAAAATTATATCTTTATAATTAAAAACTATTCCAAATTTAGAAGCTATTCATATTTTATATGCTATTTTTCCATAGAAATTAAATTTATTTATAATTTGAAAAATTGGAATAAAAATAAGGTGTTTGGAATTTATCAACATGCCATTATGAATTTGGATTCTATATTTTAAAATTTCCAATTTTTTATTTGAAGTTTGAAATACTGAAAATGGTGCATAGTATCTGGTAGCATTTTTTTTTAAGGGAACCCCACCCATTCTCGATTTTGATTTTTTAAGATTTTCAATGGGCTGGTAAATCAATACCAACGCTTGTTAAGGTTTGTAACTTTGCACATATATATTTGAAGATTTAAAAGAGAAGAAAAATAATTTACAAAAAAATTTTGTTATTGTTTTTTGTAATTAAAGAAAAGTCCTTATTTTTGATGGCGGGCATGATAACTCCTCACTGGAACATCGGAATCCGAAAATTCCAACAGCGTTAGAAAGAGTACATGTCTGGCTCTCGTATGAACTAGGATTATTGACTTCGCTCTTAACAAAATGGCGGACCTTTGAAAAAATATTTTTTGAAAATCGCCGATTTTTGACCAAAAACCAAGTTAAAAAAATAAGGAAGATCTTCACCGATTGGCTTTATCCTAGTTCATACGATAGCTATACACTCACAGAGAAACGTGTAAAAATTTGGAATCGATTGGGTTATTGGTTTTTGAGTTATCGTGCCTGCCATTCACAAAAGAAAAAACGCGTTTAAAGTTTGAAAAGCCCTTTAGCCGTCACTTGATGCTGACGCAATAAATCGGCTATATCTTCAAGAGTTCTTGAGATTTTGTAGGGACATTCTTGAATTAGTGTAGATTCGAATTAAATTAAAAAATGTTGACCCCCTTATTATAGGTCCACTGTTTCTGGTAATTCCCATATAACGGTACCTCCTAATTTTCAGTATTTTGGTGGTTTTGATCGTATTTATGATCAGGGTAAAATTCTAAGACGATTAAGTAATTTAGTATTTTGAGTTCTTAATAGGCACCAAATCTCCCCACAAAAAATTATGAATTTAGGTCCATTTTCCGGATAGCCCCCATATAAGGGTACCCCAAATTTTTAGTATTTTGGGGTTCTTGAGCGCGTTTTTAACCGAATTTGCTGCAATTTGGTATTTTGTAGTCGTATATGTTAAAAAAAAGTTCCCTACCAAAAATTATTAACATTGGGTCTCATGCATAAAAACGAGCAAAAGCGATGAGTTGAGTCAAGTAAGCAATTGCTCGTAAGTTGAGTTAGATCGAACAGCAACTGCTTTTGCTCAATTTCGTATGCATAAAAATGAGTTCAAACCAATTGCAAATACTTGAGCAAATTGAGATCAAACTTCTAATTGTCGTCAAGTGGAAGTGAATTAGAACTAGTAGTAAATACTACAACAAAAATTAATGAAAATAAATATTTACTTGGAAAAAGTCAGCTACCAAGTGTCAAAGAAATGAAGCAAACATTTGGAATAGAAACAACGGATTATATTATTATTATTAGGGTTTATATTATTATAATCCGCACCATAAGGCGGAGTGCATATACGCCACACATCGAAATATTTGTCGAAGACCTCCTAAAGTATATGTATTTTCCTGATCAAAATTAATTATATCCATACCCGTCTGTTGAAACCCGAATATTTGCAAATACTTGGCTAATATTCCTCAATTTTTCAATCAGTTTATAACATCTCGAAATATTCACCTGAGACCCCATAAAATATATACACTGGTGGCCAAAACTAAAGCAACTGAAATTGCAAACTGAATTAATGACCCGTAACTTTTTTTTGAAAATAAAGTTATAGAGAAAGTTTTTTTATGAATATAAACGTGACATTTATTTCGAAATAAAAATAAATTCTATGGAAAACTACATTGACCAAATTTTGATTTTATTTATAAATAAGCAAATTTAGCTAGTAATCGACAGCAAAACCGTTATTTTGATGCACTATTCCTCACATCCTGAACCTTTGGGAAGAGGTTTTTTTTTGGTTTGTGAATCCCTTTGAATTTTGCTATCGATGATGATCCAAAGATTTTTCTATAGGGTGAAGATCTGATGATTGTGTTGGCCATCATAAAATCCGGATTTTAGACTCCCGCAACCAATCGTTGATATGTTTTGGTTTATGTTTGGGGGTTATTGTCAAGCTTCAACACAAAATATACATGGACTATTTTTCCAAAATAATTTTCTGTGATAAATTATGTTCACAATCACTGACAATTATTCCTTTTAGTGTACGCGAGTCAACGAAGAGGCATGCTCAACAAAAGTTAAGCAAGAGCTCACAAAAGTAAGCAAAAGCTTGTTTTTATGCATATGAAAATGAGAACAATCTCATCCAACATCAATTTCTAAGTTCAAACTGAACAAGAAGAGATCAAACGTGCGCAGTGAGTAAAGGCAAATAGATCAAATTTTATTATGCATATGACAAGCACCTTTTACTCAAAAAATCGAGTCCGAGCTCAAGCTCACGTTTTATGCATGAGACCCATTATTTCGATGAGGCACATTTTCACCGTGTTAAATTGTATACACCCTCATTAGCCATAAGGCTGAGGGTATAATTATCTATTAAAAATTTACATAATCCCTTTTTAGAAATGTCGGTATAGGTCCACTTTTTGGTATGTTCCCTATATCTTCATTTCTAGTATCAGTATTCTAGGTGGGGGGTATCCAAAGTTCGGCCCGTTCGAACTTAACGCTTTTTCACTTGTTTTAATTTGAGGTAGCTTTTTCTTTTAAGCACTTTTAAATAAATTAAAATTATATAATATATAAAAAATATAAATTCTTTTCACTTACCTCATTGGTTTCATTAATGCTTTAATATTATTTGGATATTCAATCATTAATTTGAGCTGTGTCCCGCCTTCCTTTTGTACTGTAACGAGAAATAATGGGATAATTTATATTTAGTTTAAATATTTAATTATATACATGTATTTGATCGGTAATAAGTGCTATGAATTGAAGACAATTGGATGGGTAATACATAGAAATCCATTAATGGATAATACATAAAGTCCTTTAAAGAAATATTTTATTAACAAAAAAACAACGTTTAATTAATTTTGAAATAAAACAATATTCTATAGAAAGCTAAATTGATCAATTGCATGATCAAAACTAAAGCAACTTTTTGATTATTTCTTATAAATAAGCAAATTTTACTAGTAATCGACAGCATAACCATTATTTTCCATTACGGTGGCACACTTACGAGGCATTGAATCAATAAAATTGTCTATTTGATTCTTGGGTATACTATTCCTTGCATCCTGAACCTTTGGCAAGATGTTATATCTGCGAATCTCGTTTGTTTTTGCTGCCTACGATACTCCAAAGTTTTTATATTTTCCTGATGATTGTGTTCCAACACTTTTCTATAAACAATCCGATCCATTACTTTATAAATCTCGTAAATATATCGAACTCCATAAAAAACAGCCCATTACCATTATTGACCCTCATCCATGCTTACCCTTGCAATACTGTGGTAATTTTTTTCATGTTTGAGTTTTTAATATTTAACTTTAATTTATCCGAGAGCATAATATTTCTCCACTGAGTCGGATTAAAATAACTATGAGCTTTTGCGAAAGGCAGATTGGCTTTCCGATTCTTTTCAGAAGTAAAATAACTTTCTTCATAATTTCTGGGCATGTAGACCCGCTACCATAACCAAATATTCAATACTTGCCCAAGTTTTGGGGTAGCTCCCATATGTTGGCACGTTGTTCGATATTTTGGCAAGTTTTTCAATCGAATTAATATTAACTTGATATTCTAGTTAGTGTGCCAAATCTTCCTATCGAAATGTATCTTAAGTCGGTCGACGTTTTCATATAGGCTCAATATAATGGAACCTAAGTATTTTGAAGTCTTCTGACAAGTTTTCCACATAATTCTTACAAAACATTGCATCGATCGATCTATAATACTAGGTTGGGGCAAAATAAATCCATTATTTTCATATGCACTATAGAACTTTATTTAACATGCTCCGGAATGTCCGATTTGGGCCACATATGCCTCGTTTTTATATTTAAAAGGTAACTTTATAATGCCTCTCTCATTTCTCTCTCTCGATTTTCATAATCCTCCCTAGATACAAATTTTTTTATCATCAAAAAATTTTTGCAATACAAGAAAAATATGATAATCGTTTGGTGCCAAGACCGGACTGTGTGGCGGATGCATTAAAACTTCCCAACAAAGCTCCCGAAGTTTCTGGCGAGTCACTGTAGATGGGTGTGCCCTAGCTTTGTCCTGGTGGAATACGACACCTCTCCTGTTGGCCAATTCTGGCCGTTTCTGGTCAATTGCTATCTTCAAACGGGCCAGTTGTTGACAGTAGAGACCAGAGATGGCCTGTCAGAAACAGTGACGTAAATGACATACATTTCCGACGTATAATACATACGTCAGAAACGTCGGAAACCTACCGAAATCCATTAGGTTTTTGACAAAATAGCTATTTCCATTAATCAATTTGGGAATTACGCAAGCTTTACTCAAATCCATACAAATTTTCAAAATTTTCTTCTCAAAAAAATTTAGAAATTTTTATCAGTTCTAGTAAGGAATAGTCAGATATATGTAAAAATAATATATATTCATGAAAATAACTGTATATGCTGATAATATTGATATAAATGACGTTTATTACATTTTATACAGGTATATGACGTTTTCGACGTTTACACCTTTTTGACAGTCGAAAACCTAAAAATTCGTCACACAGACCATCCCTGGTAGAGACCAGAATTTAGCGTTTGGCCATATGGAAGCAATTCATAATAAGTAATCCCCTTCCAGATCCTTCCTGGTCGTTAGTCCTGGTTTGGCCACCGTTTAAGGTGCTTCACCGCTCTTTGACCACGATCGTTTTCGCACAGGGTTATCGTATGTAATCCATTTCTCATCTCCAGTCACCATCCGTTTATGAAATGGGTCTATCTCATTCCGTTTGGCGAAGGCTTCGATCCATTCGATTTTTTCTGTTAATTGGTGTGGCAGCCAAACATCGAGCTTCTTTTTTAAATCCAGCTTTGTGTAAATGGTTTATAACAGTTTTATGGTCGATTTTTAGTTCCTGGGCGATGTTACGACTGCTAACATGCCTCAGATAACTTTAAATATCAGTAAATCATCAACAACTCCCTTCACTTATATTGTGTAGTAGATATTTTCATTGAATAATGACTTAATTGAACTGAACATTTTTCCTCTATTTACAAAATTGCTACGCAATATAAATATTCCTAGGAAATATTCTCTTTAACAAAACCAGGAGAAAGACCATAAAACAACAACACTTTACAAAAATAAACAATAATTTGAAAATTTTTGCAACCTAAAACTAACTTACAATTTAGTGTTCTTCCTACAATAACAACTACAGACAAAAAATCGTGTGTAAGCATACGCATGAATGCACTCACACACACACATACAAACACACACACACAATTTGTTTTTAACAAAAGAAATATGAATTAGTGGAACAAGGAACTGAGTTTAATTTCAATGTGTATGTGTGTGTGTATTGTTTATGTGCAACCATTTGTTTTCATTCATAGTTTAATGGCATATTTGTACACACACACATACATTGAGGGAAATTGGTAGAGAATACAGTCAAAGTTTTTCATTCAAAAGTTATTATTTAAAATATAAAACAACAACAATATTAGTTGTACTTGAACAATATGACTGTTGAATGTTGCTTTTGGTATTTGTTGTGTTGAAAAAATACAACATTTTTATCATTACTAATATGAAAATGTTTATGAAAACAAAACAAAAAACCTAACTTGTATAGAAATATAAACTCCAAAAATACAAATGAACTATAATATATTTTGTAGGTATGTGCAAACAACATACATATATTTTTGTTTAGGAATAATTTCTTAGAAATTTACAGAAGAAAGAAAGTTTGTAAATTTTATGGTTTGGAGAAAATATTTAAATTATACGAAAATAATAGACAATGTCTAATGTTTACAATACATTAATATTAAAAAAAAACATATTTGAATTTGCTTATTTATATACAAAATAATATTCAATAATAAACAACAAATATTCAATAATCAACAACAATTCAAACAAATAAATAAAATATACGCCATTATCTGTTTTTAAGCTAAAATTAATAATTTTTATAAAATTTGTTTCCTTTTTTAATTAATATGTTAATAATTAAATTATTTACAGTCATTTGACGTGTTTTATTTGCCATTATCGCAAAATAAACGGTCATGCACGCACACATACGTAAAATAATAATGTAATAAAATATGCATGTTATTTATTACTCTAAACATTTAGGTTTTAGTTTTAAATTATAGTATAAATCTGTAAACTGTATCTGACCTTTAACACACACACACACGGACACACATATATACATTGGCCTACACATTTTTAGATAATGTATATATATGCAAATGTACACTTTTTTCTTTTGTAAATTGCAATGACCGGAAATAGTTTCATTTGATTTATATAAATATTTAAAATAGTTTTAGATCTACATATATAAAAAGCTTAGTATTAAATATATTAAACATTAAACAAAAATAAAAACACAGTAACAAAAACAAACAAACAAACAAAAAATGTGGAAAAATCCTATTTGTAAAATAAATTACATTTGATTTAATTAAAAACTAGAATTTTGCCAAAATTTAAATTCCATTAATTGCATTCAGATTAGAGAGTTTGGCTTCATTTGAAAACAATTGGGGACATAAAATAAAAAATAAATAAATATAAAAGTGGACAAAATTCAAGAGAATTAATTCTAATTTAATAATTTATCTCTGGGGAATTAGTATCTTTAAATTCCCCATAGAAAGAAAAAATATATTTACACAAAACTGAAAAAAAACTTTGGGTGGTAAATTTGAAATAGTTAATAAAGTCGCCAATTTAGAAAAAATAATTTAATGCGGAATAAAAGATATACAGGTCTCGACATATTTGTTAGAGGGTTGACCACCAAAAAACAATTATTCTGATTGTATCCTTAGCAGAGAAAAGAAAATATTATGTTGGGGAAAAAGAAATCCAATATTTTTTCGGCAGTTGGCTGTACTGATTGATTCCTCGTAAAGTATCTATCAAACAATTTAAGATTTATGCTCGTTAGAAGGGTGACATTTCGCAGTAAAACAACTATTTTGCTGTTTATACCCTACACAACTATGTTGTCAGGGTATTATAGCTTTGTGCAGCACCAAGAGTTTATAACGCCGCGAAATATTGGTCCTAGACCCACCTTTAAGTATACCGACCCAAACATCGCGAATTTTTACATAGAGAAGGGGATCGGGCCAAAGAATAAGCATGCCTGTTTTGATAAGGATCGGTTAATATTTAGCGGGTCAAATGGACCCTGACTTTTGTGTGAAAAATTACAAAATTTGTATTCTATAGCGTATAGATTCACACCTGAAGGACATAGACTCGAAAAGTTGTTGGTATATCCAAGGGCAGTGGCTGGCCTTTAACTTGATACCAATTATATGGTCGCATGTACTTAGATGTGGGTGTTACACTTAAACATTTACAGGTGCTTATGTATTCAGATATTATTTAGTAAGCCTTTACCACACTAGAGGTCGGAAATATAGCGCTGTTCTTCATGTTCCATGAAGTTCCAGTTATGGTCAAGGATAACGCCTATAATTTTCGGTGACGATCAGGTAATTATATTGTGATGAAGTGGACCGAAAACTTAATTTTTTGTGTTTTTTCGAGTCGATCTATTGGCTCCAATAGGAATAAGAAGATCACAAAACAAGGGATGGGAATCTGGACAAGTAATTAGAAGGGCTGTACTGAAAATTAGTAATAATTGTCGGCCTCTAGTTGTTCCAGATGGTTCAAATATCGCGAAATATTGCCCAAGCTCAGAATATAAATCCACAGAAAGTTAGTTTTTCGTGGAAGTTGTGTAGAGTATCAAATGGTCGGCCCCGTTAGACTATACTGCTCCGCTCACTGGCTTTTTAATGATTTTTTTTTCTTTTTTGAAATTTTTGAATCTGCCTAAAGCAAGCATCAAAGCGTTCTTCAGCTATTCCTTTCCCGCTTCGCCTACAGCCTTTAGTATTCAACAGTCTCAAATGGGTTCAATATTATTTAGGAAGTCCGCCCATCGAGGTCACCTTTACCATTATCGCTCTCTGATCATCCGAAACCATTTGTCGACTGATCGGCGGTCAATGTTTCTGCTTGGAAGGTTTCTTTGAAGCCTTGCCACTTGGTTTGACTTTCGTCTTGAGATGTTGAGATGCGGTCGAGCAGCAGTCAATGACTATTGTTGTTCCGCCCATCGAGGTCACCTTTATCATTAGCGCTCTCTGATCATCCGGAACCATCTGTCGACTAATCGACGGTCAATGCTTCTGCTTCTTTGAATCCTTGCCATTTGGTTTGACTTTCGTCTTCCTCTTCTTTGCCGTTATTGAATACCAGGCCGAAGGTTTAACTGTCCACAGCAACGAAGATTTCTTTTCCGCAAGTTACTGCTCCCTTGTTACTCTCATCCTCTTGAGGCTGTGAGGATGATTTGATTCCCTTAGGGAGGATTTCTTTTTCCTCAACCTAATATTTTCTGAAGAAGATGTTGTTTATGGGTGTGGTCTATGTCGAAACATGGACCTACATCAAAAATCTTCTCCAAATATGTTTTTCACCCTACGAGAACCTGATATACTACTTCGGTGGGGAATTTCGGCTAAAACTCTCAAAATATTAAAAAATGGGCGGGCGATGTAAACACATTGGCCTATATTGATTAGTTTCTGCATAGATGTATGTCAGCCTTCTAGAACTCGTAATGCCAAATTATCGGTGGATAACTTGTGGATATTGTACCAGTGATAGGCCCATCATCGCAGGGCTGGGCCGATAATTGCTGTAAATCTATGGTTAGTATAAATATAAAGGTCTGCCATGTTTAGACAATACAAGACTTATTATTCGTTGTATATAATATATTACGATCAATGGGTTTAATCAGTGGATTTAATTGGATATTCCATCCGCTTCACATGAATTTTTAATGTTCGAGGTGTTGATTTAAAGTTAATACAAATACTGCCATGTGCACAATTTGGATGGAATCAGTCCTTAAGACAGGCTTTTCCTTAGTCTGTTAAAATTTTATATTTTTGGTTTTCTAAAGAAATTCTATTAATTTTCAACAATATTTACACAGCGTGTGACGTCTAATGCTCCGATGTCACATTTCCAATGAAAATATAATCGGATTACAATTTATTTGTGTGTATCTCTTTATATTTTTAATTCCTGTTTTCTCAGTATGTATATATAAATATGTGTGTGTGTTTGTGATTGTATTTCATTATATAGGCGTTTAATTGAATTTTACCAATATTTAAGACACATCATCTGTGACAAGCAAACAAAGACAAAAAATAAAATATGTACATGTGCCAATATATATCAAATTATCAACACAATGTACATGAACATCATACATGTACGAGTACGATATGTAATAGTATATTCAACAACTTACCAACATGCTTTATGGGCAATTTGATCATATCCTTTAGTAGAGCATCGACCAATGTATCATTTTCTGAATACAATTCATGTTTGGTTATTCTCAATTGAAATTTTTCCAAATTTGTTGCATTTTTACTGTAAAGATACAAAAACAAAAAAAAGCAAGGAACAAAGATTATCATTTGTAAAACAAAACATTTGATGACATGAGAAAAATATTCAGAATTTGGTTTGAAATATTTTAAACATAATAATAGGGTGTAATGTAGACAAATTGTAGAGTAGAATACAACTAATACCAGAATGTTTGAGTGTAACACACATACATGTTGTCATAAATTATTTTTGTGGAATATTATGTCTTGCCAGCCCAGAACATAAAAGAAAAAAATCTATCCGCACCGAAAACATACATGTAACGAATTTCAATTTTCAATTCTTTACATGATAGGATGTCTCTTCCGCTCCTGCCATTAACTATATGCTGATGTTACACTATATACCATACATACAGTAGGCCAGTTCTCACAATCAGCAAAAATATATATATTCAACAAAAAACCTCCTGTTGTTTGAAACAATTGAATCTGAATTACAAACAATTTTATGTCGACAATGATGACATCGACAATAGGGGCTGTTGTCATTTGGGAATATACAATTTTGTGTTTTTTTCTGTTTAAAATACAGATATAAATGCAAAGCAAAAATTCTACAATACGGTAGAAAATTAAATTGCATTTCGATTGCTACAAAATGAGGTATTGTACTCAATGGTTGTATGATGTCGATTTTCTCTACGACACAGAGGCGTAGTTAACATTTTTTTATACAACAAAAAACTTTAAAAAAATAAAATCACCAACAAATAGTTTTAATCGACCCATTGAGGATTTACTTGTTGACTTCCAAATAGGTCCGGCACGTCCCTGGCCCCAGATTGCTAAAAACTACACACACACAAACCTCATGAACAAGTGAATGAATTTGTACGATTTGTATTTTTTTGATATTGAAATTTACATTTTGTGCAAAATCAGCGTTGGGATTTAAAAATGACCAATATTGTTATTGCAAGGACAATGGTGGGCATTTAACACAAAAAATATGTATGTGTGTGTATGTGTAGAGTTCAGATTTTCACAAATTGGTCAGAAAATTGCATGCAAATTACCAGAAACGGAGAGAGGATGAAGAGATTTGTACGTGGGTGTGTGTGATTTGTACCTTATCTGAAATGAACTGAATTTTCGGTGGAGCATCCATGATTTGTGTGACAATTGGCAATTAGTATTAAGAGAATTAAAGATGTGATGCAAAGCGGAGCTACCACACTTCCATTAGTAATACCAAGAAGTTCGACAAATCACAACAATATAAATTAACAAAAAAAAGTAAATGAATTAAAATCATTGTAGTCAGATTTTTAATAGATTAAAAAAAAAAACAAATCACTGATTTGAAACTAAACAGCGTTTTACTAATTCAGAACCAGTAAGGTTGGCACAAAAGTGCGAAAAGTAACAATATGTTGTGGCGATTTGTGGTCAGGATACCGATTGTTTTCTGAAGTGAAAGAATTATTGTTGAAACCTACGAGGTTCAAAAACATTTTCAGGCTCAGCTGTAAAATTTTTGCCATGGTGAGAGGCTACGTCAGGGTCGACATCAAGTAATCAATCAATTTTTTAGGGGACCCCTCCCCATTCCCAGTTAAAAAAAATCAATTTTATTATGTTTAAACCCACAACTTCTCTAGAATGAATCATTAAAATTTCAAGTGAAAATCTCAACAACTCTTGAAGATATAGCTGATTTATTAACTATTGTATGAACTAAGATCTTCGCGTTCATCGAGCTTGGGTTTTCGTTCAAAATAAGCGTTTTTCCATGCAAATATTCTTCCTATATCTGCCATTTTGCTGTTATTCGAGGGAAGTCAATAATACTACTTCATTCCAGAGGCAGATATGTACTCTTTCTAATTGATCGGAAATCAAGCCCGCCATCGAAAAGAAGGACTTTTATTTAATTACAAAAACAACATGTTGTCAACTTAATTTTTTCTTCTTAAGTCTAAAAATTATATTATGAAAAGTTGGAAATATTTAACATAATGTATCCTAATTTGCCATTTGATGGGGGGTTCTCCTAAACCAAATCGGCAGAAATTATATATTGCATCCATATCTGTGACTGCATCACCTTTCTGTGGCTGCAAATGTGACTATGACCATAAAAACAACTAAACTGGAACGGGATCTTTTTATGGGAAAATGTGAGAACATGGACCCATATGACACTTTCAAAAACAGGACTTGAAAATGTGGATAAAATCTCAAATATACCGATAATGGCTAGGTATCAGTATATGGGAACGATACCAAAACGTAAAACGTTAGAAACCAATGTGAACCTCTTCAAAGTTCTACCACGGTTCCTATATGTTTTTCTGGCCGAACCATGAATATTAGTTTGGGGAAAAATAAATCCACTATTTATTCGGCAAACGGCTGTACTGATAGATTTCTCGTAGAACATTTTCAGATTTATGCTCATTGGAAGGTTGACCTTTTGTAGCAAAAAATTATTTTGCTGTTTTGTTTGTTGATGTTAAAGATGCACCTCGCACAGGCCGTTCGTCGAAAATTTCGATAAATTCGGAGAAATGGTCGAAGTTGACCGACCAAAAAACTATTTTAGACCATTTACAATTGATCAGAATTGGCCAACAGGAGAGGTGTCGTGTTACACCAGGACAACGCAAGGTCAAACACATCTACAGTGACTCGACAGAAACTTCGGGTGCTTGGTTGGGATGTTTTTATGCATCCGCCATACAGTGAGAACTTGGTGCCTAGCGATTTTGATATTTTTCTTGCATTGCAAAATTTCTGTAATAGGGAGGATTGTCAAAAGATTTTTGCAAACAGAGAGCAGGACTTCTATGAGAGAGGAATTTTGAAGTTAGCTTTAAAATGGCAGCACATGGCATACAAACAAGTGCATATTTGGCCCAAATCGGATATTCCGAAGCATGTTAAATAAAGTCCTATAGTTCATAGAAAATAATGGATTTCTTTTTTCCCTACCTAATATTTGAAAATTTATAATTATACAATTTTGCATGCACTGGAACTGAATGCCACTCGCACGATAACATACGGAAATACCAATAAAACTGAAAGTTGCAGCTCAAAAGGGCAGTCACGGGCTTTTGGATGGTAGTCTTAGATCATTTCTCAACTAACGTGGCATCCATAACACTTGGGCCCATTGATTTTTTTTTTTTTTGGTTTATAGTCGGGACTCTATACGGACCTTTATATTTTTAAACCCATCGCAATTGAGGACATCAACGTAAACGTATAGAAACAGAAGGATAAATTGTGTGTCTTTCCATCTTAGTCAAGAAAATATTCCGACCAATGTTTGCGATGACTCACAATTGATTGACATGGTTCCGCATAAGGATCTCTAGGAGGGTGAATATGATACAATTTGTCAAATGCGATTGCAAAAAAAAAATGGGATCATCCACTAGTAAGAAGGAATAGATTGTTCAGAAGGAGCGCCCGTGAAAAGACCTCTAGAAAGGCAAATGTGGTTAAATTTTTAATTCCATTTGCCTCAAACCTCAAAATAATCGACGAAGCACAATAAATTATTCTTGATCATAATAAAATTCTATGTACATTTATCCATGTCCGTCTTGAGAAATCACTTTGGAGCTTCCACCTACCAAATTGTATCAATATTAACCCAAGTTTTAGTGCATCAGTGTTTTGGGTATTCTAATTTTGTATTTTGGGATCTCATAGAAAATCTTCGGTATTTTAGGGGGGTATAACAAGTTTAGACGGTTCAAATTACTTACTAATTTATTGACACAAAATCGGAATCATGGCATGGTGCGGGAAAATATCTTATGGGGATGAAAGTCCTTGGCAAGTCAATCAAGAATTCAGAAGAACAAATACGTCATAGGACGAGATTTTTTGACCAGCAAATACTGGACTAAAATGTTGCTCATAACATTTTCGATCGGGTCCCCAAAGACGAAAAATCAAAATTTGTACGTTTTCATTGTCATCTTTCATTTTTACCCGATCCTTGTTCAGAAAAAACGAATTTTCACATCATGAACCCGATTTTGTACCGGTTTTAAGAAAATGATTAAACTTGTATGCATACCATTGTTGCATAATGTAATATGATTTCTCCTTTGTATGAGTCATTTTTTCTTATGATCGTAGATAATACGCAAAAATCGCAGGCTCCGAAGTGGCGAACAAATCAGGGTTATCATAAGAACATAACATCACATATGACCCATAAACTGTCAAATGGCTTCCAACAAGATAACGAATGAGTCTATAAGAATAGTTTCCTATAATATTTTAAAATTCAAGCATTATTAGATCTTCGCCAAAACTAGTTTATTACTAAAAAAATTGTTCTTTAAAATTCCTATTACTAAGTCATCACTATAACTACCGCAAATACTTTCCAGACACATAACTGACTTTTTTGGTGTAAAAAAACTAAATTTTGTTCAAAATTAAATGTAATGGAAGTAAAGGGAAATATTCAAATGAAATAATTTTTGCATGTCTACAAACCAATTTCTACTCAATCCAAAAGACAACATCAACAACTTCATATTTAGAATACGTTTGGACAACGAAATAATTTACTAGTATTTTCATTGGGTGTCTATATCTATGAAAATGATTCCAACTTCCTGTGGAGCAGTGAAGCGTAAAGTTGGCAATACCCTAGTGAAGTAAAACGGAATGATGTAAAGTAAGTAAAATATTTTTTACGAAGGTCGTCAATAAAAATTCCCTAACTCATATTTACAATAACTCACAGGAAGAAAGAACATACCTCGTAATTTTTATAGTTATTTATGTCTAAGAACAGACCCTAACAAAAGAAATATCAACTACTTCTGTAATATTGTCATTTGAAGTCATTTTTTCCTCCCAAACTTTATATGCGTGACGGAGTTTTATATTTTATGCTCAGGAAATAACGATCTATGATGTTAACTTTTCTTCCTTTTTATACATTTCCTGGCTTCAATGTACTCTTCATTTTATTTTATATTTTTTGTATCCTTTATTTTTTTGCTTTCATGCAAAAATTATGAAAAAGACAATGTGCAAGTAGTATGTACGGAGGTGGTGGTGTCACATATACATGTGTACTTTATAGAGCACAACAACAGTACATGTAACACAACCAACTCCTCTTAACTCACACAGTTTTACTGAGACGACTACGACCGACGATGATGACTCTTCATCTTCTTCTACTGGCGCTACTGTAAAGGAATATTATGAAAAATGTCAAGATTAAACGAAAAGACATGTCGATGAAGGCCCACCCGACATTCTAGAAGCATATTCGGAGCGCGGTGGAGTAAGTACTTTTCGTTTTATGTTGAACTCCATAACATGATAGTAATAAGTCATGTCCTTATTATACCCTATATATATATAGGGTATGTATTGTATGCTTCGAAATAATTAAATATTCGTTTTGTGTAGTAAAAACATAAAAGTTTACAACAGATAGCTAAGGGAGTTGCAAAATATCAACAACGGCAATAAAAAATAAGTGAGTATGAGCATTGCCGGAAGTCAAATCTTTGCACAAATTATATTGTTAGTAGTTGCTGTGAGAATAAAGAGTAACGTAACGTAATGAAACGACGTTATACCTAATGGCATTTTGTTAGTGTTTTAAATTATTCGTAGAAGACGAAGAGTTTTTAAGGAAGTTTTGAGAAATGGTAAAAAAGTAAGTAAATAAAATAAACAAAAAAATGCAGACAAAAATAAAAGGAATGCGGAAATTGCTCAGGATGTGAAGACCTGAGGTTAGAGGACCGTATATTTGCCTCGAGAAATATTAAAACATAGAAACATCAATTTTAAATTTTAATTGTTATAATATTAATATTTATCACTTATAAAAATTAAAATTTATATTTTTATTATTTATAAAAACTAAAATTTCTAATTTAAAAAAATATATTTTATAATTATAGTCCCTAAAAATCTTTAAAACATTTTACGCCTTTTTATAGTCCCTAAAAATATCCTTAAAATAATTCAATCCTTGTTCTAGTCTCTAAAAAATATCCCTTTAAACGTCACAACTAAAAAACATCTAAAAATATCCTTAAAAACCTCACGTCTTGTTATAGTCACTAAAATATATCCTTATAAAAATAATGCTCTTTGTAGGTTTTTAAAAATATTCTTTAAACTAGTGAGCGGAGCAGTATAGTCGGACGGTGCCGACCATACGATACCCTACACAACTTCAACGGAACTCTAAATTTCTGAGGATTTTTTCCGAGCCTGGGCCTGTATCGGTGGCCTGTATCGTGTTTACAAATTATAATGGACAGACAGACGGACGGACACACATGTCTAGATCGACTCAGTTAGTCGAGATATGATGATCGGTATACTTATAGGTGGGTCAAGGACCAATATTTCGCGGCGTTACAAGCCCTTGGGGCTGCACAATGCTATAATACCCTGAAAACATAGTTGTGTAGGGTATAAAAATCCAGACCTTTTGAAGGTCTGGAAATATATTCTTTGAAAAACCCACACCTTTTGTAGGCCTTGTAAAATATTCTTTAAAAAAAGCCACGAATTAGATAGGCCTTGAAAAAGTATTTTTAAAAAATCCACGAATTGAATAGGCCTTCAAAAATATTCTTTTAAAAAATCACGCCTTTATTAGCTTTGACAAAATGTTCTTTATAAATCCTCGCCTTTGGTAGATCTTCACAAACCCCTCTTAACAAA
Organism: Musca vetustissima; assembly: GCF_032173495.1. Classification (NCBI taxonomy): domain Eukaryota; kingdom Metazoa; phylum Arthropoda; class Insecta; order Diptera; family Muscidae; genus Musca; species Musca vetustissima. The sequence continues at coordinate 260,464 of NW_026880425.1, forward strand.
ATCCACACTTTGATAGGTCTTCAAAAAGGCCTCTTTAAATAGTCAACGCCTTGGTTAGGTCTTCACAAACCCCTCTTTATAAAATCTACACCTTTGATAAGACTTCAAAAATCCACTCCTTTGATAGGTCTTCAAAAAGCCCCCTTAAAAAAGTCCACGCCTTGGATAGGTCTTCAAAAGCCCTCTTTAAAAAGTCCACGCCTTGGATAGGTCTTCACAAACCCCTCTTTACAAAATCTACGCCTTTGATAGTTCTTCAAAAAGCCCTCCTTTAAAAGTCCACGCCTTGGTTAGTTCTTCAAAAACCCCTCTTTATAAAATCTACACCTTTGATAAGACTTCAAAAATCCCTTTTTAAAAAATACACGCCTTTGGTAGGTCTTCAAAAACCCCTCTTTAAAAAATACACGCCTTTGGTAGGTCTTTAAAAATATTCTTTTCAAAATCGACGCTTTTGATATGCCTTCAAAAAACCCTCTTAAAAAACCACGCCTTTTGTAGGTCTTTAAATAATATTCTTTAAAAATGCTACGCCTTCTGTAGGTCCTTAAAAATATGTCTTAAAAAATCCTCTCCCTGTAATGGTCCATAAAAATGTTCTTTAAAAAAATCCAAACCCTGTAATGGTCCTTAAAAAATATTCTATATATATATATAATATCCTAGAAAAAATATTATTTAAAAAATCCACGCCTTTTGTAAGTTTTTTCCATAAATAACCGGTTTTTTTATTCTCTCTAATACCCTTTTGCGGGTTTTGAAAAAAACTCTAACATCAAAATAAATATGAGAATTTTTCATTCCATCATTCTTAACATTCACCATCATTAATTTCGCCCATAAAGCTAGCTATTCATAGGCCAGACTATTAAACATAAATTGTAAGGCAGGAAACATACTTCAATTTGAGGAAGTCGATTGTTGTTGTTGCTGCTGTTGGAATTTTGTTATTTCCGCACCACTTCGTGCTGTAGTCATTTTTACAATGGAGTAGAGAGATACCCAGGCTTGCTACTGGTACTGCTGCTGCTGCTGTTGATGTTGTGAAGAACTTTACGAGACAGTATGAGTATCATGACCAACAACATACCAGAGGAGTTTGCATTAGGCCAAGGATAACAAAACTATTAAGTTTTTTTTTGTGTTGGAAAATATTTTGTGCCCATACACACACACACACAAATATATCATATATTGCACATATACGTACATTGTGGAAAAGTTAAAACATTATAAATTATAGTGTTTACCATTTTAAATGTTTTTAACGACCTATTTTTTTTCTTTTTTTATATGTGTTGGAAATCGCTTCAAGGCCATGTCTTAACATGCCACAAAAGTTTATATTGCAGCTGCTGCCTGACTGCCTGCCTGCCTGTCTTCAGGCTTATATTGGGTGATGGTTGGAAAAATATATCTATGGCGTTTGTCTCAATGCCCATATGTTGTAGATGTGTGTGTGTGTTTTTTGGTATTTATTTTGTCGCGTATAGAACATTTTCTGTCCGGCTTTTTGCGCCACAATTGGCCCACATGAAGAGTTACTAGGACATGTATGCTGTTGTACTATTGCTTGTTACTGGGTTTGGAGATGTAGCCGCATATGGTTCTTTATTATGTGTCTGTTTTTTAGTCTTCTCTTTTTCCATTCCTTTAATAGTGGTTTGCATTAAAAAGACTTAGAAAAAAGATTTACTTTCAGTCATTTTCGATGTTAGGGGAAATGCGATTGTTCGACTGTCTGTATTTCCATATAACCTTGTCCTCGTACCAACTGTCGTATTAACGTAAAGCTGCAACATTATTCACAGCACTATGTTCCGAGCTAGACAATATCTATTTGTTATACTTCGTTTTGTGGTTGACAGTGAAGGGACAGGGAATTGGAATTCAGTATAATGAATAAAATCAGGTAAAAATACATATTGTAGAGGGAAAATATATAGAAAAATCAGTGTACCAGTCGTAAATATATTCTATTCCATCAGAAAAAAAGAACAAAATAAAATAAAGAGGATATGTAGTGGACCGATATAATATATTGTATCAGCATTAAACATTTTTAATGAACTATTTAATATTTGAAGTAGTCTCCCTCCGAATATGAAAATGTGCATAAATATTGCCATCCTCCATAATACTGCAATCCATGACTGTGAAACACAAAACTATGTCATCCATCAAGTTTCACAGATTTGAATATGGCCTCGTCAAACAAATGACCACCATTTGTACGTTTCGTTTTTTCCACTCTTCTTCTTTTTTTTCGTTGTTTTTTTTTTCGCTCACTAAAGTGAAATGAAAAATAATCCTATTTTTAAATGTTTGTTGTTTGTTTGTTTTTTTTTCTCTCCTCTCCAGCTTTCACTAACGTCATCAGCATCATAATTTTTATGTTATGTAGATTTTCCACGGTCATTCGTCAACAGAACTTTAAAAATTTGGTATACATATAGGGGAGAATTTTATAATAAATGGTTTAAATAACATCACTTGGCTGTCAAATTAAAGGAATTTAATGTGGTAAAATATGTATTAAATGTTTTTTTTAAAAATAAAAACGACGAGTACAAATATTTGACGGGGTTATGTGGAGGTAAATAAGAAATATGAGACTGAACCTAATAAATTTGGTTTGGTAGGTCTTGATAAAATAGTTAAAATTTTTGGAAGGTCTTGAAAAAAATAGTTAAAAATTTTGGAAGGTCTTGAAAAAATATTTAAAAATAAATTGGTAGGCCCTTAAAATTATTTTTTTTTCTTCTACGCCTTTGGTATGCCTGGACAAATATTATCTTAAAAATCTTCGTCTTTCGTATGTCTTGAAAAAAGATTATTTTAAGAATCTACGTCGTTGGAAGGTCTAGAAAAAATAGTATCTTAAAAATCTTCGTCTTTCGTATGTCTTGAAAAAAATGTATTTTAAGAATCTACGCCTTCGGTAGGTCTTGAAAAAAATATTATCTTAAAAATCTTCGTCTTTCGTATGTCTTGAAAAAATATTATTTTAATAATCTACCCCTTCGGTAGGTCTTGAAAAAATATTATCTTAAAAATCTTCGACTTTCGTATGTCTTGAAAAAAATTTATTTTAAGAATCTACGCCTTCGGTAGGTCTTGAAAAAATATTATCTTAAAAATCTTCGTCTTTCGTATGTCTTGAAAAAAAATATTGTTTTAAAAATCTACGCCTTTGTTAGGTATTGAAGAAATATAATTTTTAAAAGCAACGTCTTTGGTAGGTCTTTAAACAAATATAATTTTCAGAAGCTACGCCTTTGGTAGGTCTTGAAAAAATATTACTTTAAAAAATCCAAGCTTTTTGATATGTCTTGAAAAAATATTCTTTAAAAAATCCCCGACTTCGGTAGGTATTGAAAAAATATCTTAAAGAAGTCACATCTTTGGTAGGTCTTGAATTTTTTTTAATCTATTATTATTTTAAAAATCTACGCCTTTGTTAGGTCTTTAAAAAAATGTAATTTTCAAAAGCTACGCCTTTGGTAGGTATTGAAAGAGTATTTGTAAAAAGCTACGCCTTTGGTAGGTCTTGAAAAAATATTACTTTAAAAAATCCAAGCTTTTTGATATGCCTTGAAAAAATATTCTTTAAAAAATCCACGCCTTTGGTAGATCTTGAAAAAAATCTTTAAAAAAGCCACTTCTTTGGTAGGTCTTACAAAAAATATATATTTTTTAAAATCCACGACTTTAGTAGGTCTTAAAAAATATTTTTTTTTAATCCTCGGCTTAAGGGAACCCTGAAGAAATATTCTTTTAAAAATCCACGCCTTTAGTGAGCATTCAAAACCGCACCACTCCATACATCGGGTATGGAAAAATATTCTTTAAAAATGCAAAGCTTTTAGATATGGAAAAAATATTCTTTAAAAAATTCACTCCCTGTTGTTTTAAATCCATGCCTTTAGTTGGCCCTGTATTTTTTTAATTCACGCTTTTAGTTAGCCCTTTATTTTGTTTTTACATTTTTTTAGACAGGTGTTGAAAACTATTCTTTAAAAAAGACACAACATAAATAGGTGTTTGGAAATTATATTTTCAAAAAATCAGGACTTAAATGTGTGTTGGAATAATGTTCTACGCCTTTAACAAATCAAACATATTCTATATAAAACCTATGACTTTTTCGGACTTTCGATGTTTCTGCTGCTCAGACATTATACAAATTACGTTAACATATAATATTTTTTATCATCACCAATTATAATTAATAACTCAGTTCATTGATTTAACAAAAGCTTCCCTTATTCATTTCCAAAAACCAATGAATCAATCATTGAAAATATTTTAAAATTTCCTTCAAAATATCCATCACTTCTACTAAAATTCCTAAAATCCAATCTCCAAATAAATTCATATGTCATATACCTTAATTAATGATTAATTTCGGTTTGTATGCTGGCAAATTTGTCAATTCATTAAATGTTTCGCTAATAAACCCCTACGTCCCACTCAGTTATGGGAAATTATAAGCACTAGCGTAAAATTCAACATGACATGGTGTCGTATGAGTATTATTTATCACTTAGATATGAAATGAAATTAATCATACGCTTCATGAGCAGCAGAAGCAGTCCCCAACTAAAAAAAAACTGATTATAGACACAATGATAAACGATATTAACAATAACACCAAAAAACAGGAGGAAATCCGTTTGATTACCGTATGCATAGAGGGTTGACTGAATTCACCCTCATATGTCTAATACCAAAAACCTTTAAGTCTTTTGTTTTGCTGTAAGGCTCTTATCGCACCCTTAACACAGCAAAAATATCTGTGGAAAAAAACCCCAAAAGTGACTAACCCAATGACAGCTATTATAAAAAATAAAGAGAATAGCAGGCAACATCCAATTTAATTCATATTTCCTTCCGTAAGTTTGGTTTTTATAGGGGTTTCTTAGCCATACTTTTTTCTCTCTACTACATACAGGGTTTTTCGCTACCTTCCAACCTACCTTACCTGTAAAAAGTTATGACAGGCTTATTAAAAATTGCTGATGACTCTGTTTGAGTTTTTTTTTTTGTGGTCCCCTCTCTTCATATATATTTTTTCTACTCATCTTTGGAAACAGCATATGTAAAAATGTAAGGAATTTCCTCCCTCAGTGTCTGCCTGCAGATAATATTCACACAGAACATAGAACACACAGAACATACACTTACTCCTCCTCTGTATTGTAGTACTTATGAAGCAACCACTTGAAGCGTTACAAAATGTCAGCATTTGGAAGCTCATTTCGGAGATGAGGTGACAGGGAATTCGTTTTTTTTTTGTACTCAATGTGAAGATGAAAAAACTGCAATGTATGCATGAAGTTTCTTTAACATTATAATTAGTTTAAAGTTATTCATAGTAAAAGACAGTAATAGAGTTAATCTATTGATGTATGCCAATAGGAAATTAATGATAGCTATTAGAGTTGTTTGACATGTGAGTTTTAAAATTTAGTTTTTTTACAGAAACAAATATATTCACAGAAAAATATTTAGATGTATATTAAAGCCCGAATTTTAAATTAGTATTTTTATAGCCATATTAAAACTTGTATTTTAAAAAAATATTTTTTCAAGGCCTGGAGTTTTAAAGAATAGTTTTTAATAAATAAACAATGCGTGGATTTTTTTAAAAAAATCTGTATTCACATTGAAGAATGGATTTTTTAAAGACCTGATATTTAAAGAATATATTTTTATTCACATTAAAGAATGAATATATTACAGACCTGATGAAGTGCGCATTTGAAATGCGTAACTTTTTAAAGAATACCAAAGTCTTGTAAATTTTTTAAAGGATATTTTTTTAAAGCCTACCAAAGGCGTGTTTTTTTAAGGATATTTTTATAAAGCCCACCAAAGATGTGATTTTTTTAAAGGATATTTTTTCAGGGCCTACCAAAGGCGCGGTTTTTTAAATTATTTTTTAAGGCCTACCAAAGGTGTGGTTTCTTAAAGCATATTTTTTTCAAGGTGGGTTTTAGAGCAAAAATTTTCAAGGTCTACAAATGGTGTGTTTTTAAAGGATATTTTTTAAATCCTACCCATGGCGAGGTTATTTAAAAAATATTTTTCATGTCCTGAATTTTTTAAGAAGAGTTTGTCACGACTCCACTAATGCTTGGATTGTTTAAATATATTTATACCCTTCACCACTCTGTGGTACAGGGTATTATTTCTTTGTGAATATGTTTGTAACAGGCAAAAGGAAACGAGATAGATACATGGTTCATTTTGAGAATATGCATGGAATCATTTTCTGAGTCGATTTATGCATGTCCGTCCGTCTGTAGACGTTAAATTGTAAACAAAGTACAGGTCACATTTATGATCCGATTTGGATGAAATTTGGCACAGCCCACTTATTTGGCTCAAGGACGAACTCTATTGAAATTGAAGTAAATCGGTTAAGATTTAGATATAAAATTTGGCATAGAGTACTGAATTAGATCCAGAATGACGTGTGCTAAGTTTCTTGAAAAAATTGGTTCAGATTTAGATATAGCTCCCATATATAGTTTTGTCCGATTTTATGTAAATGGTGCACCAAAGCCCCTATACATCATTCGATTTGCACGAAATTTTGCATAGTATGCTGAATTGTATCTGGAATGAAGTATGTCAAGTTTCGAGAAGATCGGTTCTGATTTAGTTATAGCTCCAGTAGATAGTTTCGTCCGATTTAAGGTAAATGGGGCACCAAAATCACTATAGATCTTTCGATGTGCATGAAATTTTGCATAGAGTTCTGAATTAAGTCCAGAATGATGCGTCATAAGTTTCGTGAAAATAGGTTCAGATTTAGATATAGCTCCCATATATAGTTTTGTCCGATTTTATGTAAATGGTGCACCAAATCATTCGATTTGCACGAAATTTTGAATGGCGTGCTCAATTGAGTCTAGAATAACGTGTGCGCGAACTTCGAGAAAATCAGTTCAGATTTATATATAACACCCATATATATTTTCGTCCGATTTAAGGTAAATGGGGCTCCAAAGTCCCTATATATCTTTCGATTTGCATGAAATGTGGCATAGGGTATTGGATTAGGTCCGGAATGATGTGTGCTAAGTTTCGTTAAAATCGCTTCCGATTTAGATTTTGTCCCCATATATATTTTCGTCCGATTTAATGTTAATTGTGCACTAAAGACCCAAAGTTTGGCGGGCTGGCACACAATTTCGTACAATGTACATACTAAAGTTACTATAATTGAATGTTTTGTACGTTGAAGTATTTCTAATAACCTATTTTATATATTTGTTCCCTCATGATAAGTGTATTTACAGAAAAATTTTTTTTCTGCATTTTTATTTACACATGATGTTGTTGTTGTTCTGCATGTTCATGGGGATTTTCGTGTCTTTGAGATGGATATCTGTCCCTACTATAGCTAGTGTGTTAAGTTTTGAGAATATCGAGTTAGATTTAGATTTAAGTTCATTCAATTCCATGTCAATGTTCCTTCGAAAAGGAATATGTAGAATATATTCAAAGTGGTGAAGGGTATCATATTGTCGGCCCAGTCCAACTTTACTACTTTCCTTACTGGTTTTTCAATGTATTATAAAGGCTTGGCATATTTTTGAGACATACCAGAAGTTAACCTTTTTTGAATACCTGGAAAAGCCTTGGATTTCTTAAAGAATATTTTTCAAAAGGCAGAAGGCGTTAATTTTTTAGAGGATTATTGTTTAATGCGTGGGGTTTTTAAGACATGTTTTTCAAGACATACCAAAGACTTGGATTTGTTAAAAAATATTTTTTCAAGACCTACGTAAGGCTTGGATTGGATAAAGAAGTTTTTCAAGACCTATCCAAGGTGCAAATTTGTTAACGAATATTTCTTTAACACCGACCAAAGACTTGGAATTTTTTAAAGATGCTAGGGACTTTTAGAGAATATTTTTTCAAGACATACCGAAGGCGTGGATTTGTTTAAGAATACTTTTTCAACACAATTTTTGAGAAATAATTCTCAAGACCCATAAAAAATATTTTGCAAGTCCATAGGCCTGTTTTCTTAAGAATATTTTCTAAGGCCAAATGCGTAGGATTTTTTATAGATATGTTTCAAGACTAAGTATGCCAAAGGTACACACATAAATATCAAGAAAAAATATATTCAAGGCGGGGATGTTTTAAATAAGATTTTTCAAATTCTACAAATGTCATTGATAAATTAATATATATATTCAAAACTTTAATATTTTAAATAAGGCTTTTCAAGACTTTCCAAGGTCGTATATTTCCCAAAGAAGTTTTTTCAAGATCTACCATGGAAATAAACTTTTTCAAGGGATATTACAGGTCTGCGTGTTTTTAAATAATTTTTTATAATGTCTATCAGGGACATGGATAATTTAAAATATATTATATTATATAAAATAATATATATTATATATATTATGATCAGGGGTTAGCAGTCCGTTTATTTCTTAAAGACTGTTTATTTAATGTATGCCAAAGGCGTTGCCATTATTAAAAATATTTTTGCAATACCTATTAACGCGTGGATTTTTATTATTGGACCAACAAATAGTATTTAAAAAATCTAAAAATGGAAATTATTTAAAAAAAGATGTGATTCAGAAGAGGTTTTAATGGCAACAAGTATTCTTCGGTTTAAATTATATTATATTCGCTGCTGAGGAATTTAATGTTAAGCCTTAGATTTTTTATAGTTTTTGTTGATAAATAATTTAGCATTTTTTGCACATTCATTCACATTCTCATTTTTTCATATTCAAAACCTAATTCTCGTTAATTAAATGATGTTGAATATATGTACACATCATAGTTTTTCTTCCTAGTAGTTAGCTGCAATTTTTTGCTACTCTCATTTTAATTACAATTTTTATTTTCTCCTACTACGAACCTCTACACCAACAACAATTACCTCAAATCAGCTTGCTTACGCATCACAACCTACATACACATGCATTTATACATATCATTCAGCATTTATGTGTTTTCATCAACTTTAATGGAGATTTAATTTTATGTTTGTTTTTTTGTTTTGATTCATTCTATATCCTATTTCCTGCATGTTTGATATGACATTCTTCGTTCTTTATTTTTTTTTTATAATTGCATATATCTCTGTATGTCGGTATTAGTTAGTTTTATGCGGGTTAGGCATAACAGAGTGTGTGTGTGTAAGGCAAATGTGAAAAAAATCAAGGCAAACCGAAGGAGAAATCATAAAAAAAATCTGAAATCACAAAATCCTTTTGTAATTGAGTCACGTAAATTAGGATGTGAACACACACTTGATTGCAGATTTCGCATATATACCTTAAACTCGATTTCTAAGAGAGAGAGAGAGAAAAAAAAAATAAAATAATATTTGTAAGATTTTTCCTATGATGCTCGTTTAGTGCACGCATTTACACACACACTCTTATATCTGATTAAGTGCGAAAGAAAAAACTGTGAGAAAAAAACTAATATTCCAACCACAAAGGAAATTAAAAATGAAAAGTAATGCAGAAAAAATAAAGAAATTAATATCTCTCTATAGCCTTGGATTTATTCTAATGATATATTGTGCTAAAGAGGACTATAAGTGGGAGTAAGGGAATGGTAATCAAGGAAAGTTGTAAGTTCAATTTTTTTAATTTATGTTGTGAACATAATATAAATTAATATCGTCCGGATGCATATCAAGGGTGCTATTATATAGTTGGCCTGACTATCAAACGCTTGGCTTTTTAGAACAATATTTTATAAAATATCTCCTAAAGGCGTGGATTTGTTAAATAATTGTTTTCAAGACCTACCAAAGGCCTGGATTGTTTGAAGACAATTTTTCCAAAAGCCATCTAATACTGAGACATAAAAAACGAGTAAGGAAAGTAGTAAAGTCGGATGGGGGCGACCATATGATACCCTTCACCACTTTGGGAATATTCAACAGATGGAATCCTAACAGGCGTCGCATTTTTGAAGGACCATTAACATGAAATTAAACATGTCATTCTGCAACCTATACTAAATTTTGGTCAGATATAGAGTTGCTTCTTACAATGGGACAAAATTATGTAAATAAATTTAAAGCAAAATATCGAAATCTAAACCGATTTCATCAAATCTTGTCACATGTTAGGTTAGTATGGGTTCAGTATGTTTTTTTGTATTCGGCCACATTTTGAGTTCTTCAGTAACTTATAAATCCAAATTTCGTGCAAATCGAACGATATATAGGGACGTTGGTGTATCATTTACATAAAATCGGACGAAAATATACATAGGAGCTATATCTAAATCTGAACCGATTTTCACGAAATTTAACACACATCGTTCCAGACATAATTCAGTACGCTACGCCAAATTTCGTAAAAATGTAAAGACTTTGGTGTACTATTTACCTAAAATCGGACGAAAATATATATGGGAGCTATATCTAAATCTGAACCGATTTGCAAGGAATTATTTATTAAACAAATATTTTATTTGTTTTGCTTCCTTTTTTCGGAAAATGCTTACATCCGTTAAAAAACACAATAAACTCATGACATTGTTATTTGCAACACACTTTATCATTTCATCAAACCACTACTTGTTGGTATGAAACAAAAAAATCGACAACAGCAAAAATCTTCCTTTGTAATACATTTGTTCTTTCCTTGTCATTATACCGCCTACAAAATGCAGGAAATTAAATTGATTCTAATGTCCTGTACAAAAATCCTGTTCTTCATTGGCTAAGAGCTGTTTTCCTCTAGCCAAATCTATATCTCACTCACTTTCCAAAAGAAAAAAACTTAATGGTTTCCTTTTATTCCACATATTTCATAGGAGAAGAAGTGAAAAACAAATAATAAGAAAAATATTATCTCTTTTAAATATCATCATTAGCTTTAATAGGATTCTCTATAGATACACATCCTCCTGCACCACCTCATTTAGATTGAGTCTGGGGACAAATGCCATTGAAGCAAAATTAAAGAAAATTCAATAAAATACGTGATAATTTTTTCGTTACGAACAGATTAGTTGACACGCGATGTTGCTTTTGGTGGCAACCATCCACCTCCCACCCAAAATGCTGTCTTTGAAGTTCTAATGAAATTTGAAAATAATGAATTGTTGACATTAAAATTTATGAAAAATTTCATTATCACACTTTTTTGTAATGGAGACGAGTATTTTTTTATTTATGGCAACGGAATCATAAGTAAATGTAATTTTAGGGAGAAAACCCAGTAGGACAAAAGTGACACGAGGATGAAATGTATATTAATTTTCAATGGTAATAAATGTTTTTTAGTTTCGATCCTTAAGAGTGGAATGAAATAAAATATATGGAAAATCGGGAACATGTTGCCTAAAGCTTATATATGAAAGGTTTCGTGATATATGTGTATCCGATTTTCGGATTTAATTTCTGTTCTGTTGGTACACATGTATTTTATACTTCTTATCTACTAAGAGCAGAACACGGGTTCAATTCAGGTATAACCAGTTTAAGGAAGGCCGAGAAGTTGTCAATGACGGTACACGTCTTGGTTGTCCGAACACTTCAACAACCGATGAAAATATTGAAGCAGTGAAGAAAATGATTTTGGATAATTGTCGAACCTCAGGGGAAAATGGTTAATGATATTGACATATTTTTAAGCATGAAGACATTCCACAAAAGGAAGGGACTTTTTTCTTTGACTACAAGGACGTGGTTGATTATGAATTCTTGTCACAAGATTGAAGATTAATAAGGAAAATCCAATAATGAATTTTGCACCATGATACTGCATTAGCTCCCCCAATCGATGCTTGTGAGGTGAATGTCAAACTGTTATCATACCTCAACTACCATATTCACCGAAGAAACCAATGAAAGAAAGGAAAGTGATTTTCTAATTTTCAGGAAATAATATAAAACCAGTAAGGAAAGCTCAAAAGTCCGACGGGGCCACTTTGGGTACATACAAGAGATGTTAATATCTACAATATCCTGTAGACAGAACAGGCATAGAATCTTTGGAGGACCATTGAGATGGAATGGGGGCGAAATTAAATGTGTTATCTAGATACATATTTGAAACAATTGAAAAACCCCATACACATACCATTCTAAAATCAATAAAAAATTTTATGTCAAACGGACAGCCTTGGATTCTTTGGTGTAGCATTTGTACGAAATCGAGTAAAATTATATACGGGAGCTATATATAAACACATGGACCTAATTGAGCAACCGTTGCATACACCATTAGTTCCTTTATCACTCTATATACAATTAATACACTCTGCCAAATTTCGTGTAAATGAAACAAACATCGGCCCTTCGGTACACCATTTACATAAAATCGAACGAAAATATATATAAGACCTATATCAAAATATGAACCGATTTGAACAAACCTTTTCACATCATTTTTTACTCAATTGCATTCGCTATGCAAAATTTTGCTCAATCGGACACATATTGGGAGTTTGGTGTATCATTCACAAAAAATCAGACAAAACTATATATGGGATCTATATCTAAATCTTAACCGATTTTCTCCAATTTCAATAGGGTTCGTTCTTGCACCAAATAAGTGAACTGTGCCAAATTTCATCCAAATCGGATCTGTACTTTGTTAACAAAAATACATGGAAGGACAGACGGACATGCGTAAATCGACTCAAAAAGTGATTCTATGCATATTCTCAAAAGGTACCATGAGTCTATCTCGATTCATGTTGCCTGTTATAAACATATGCACAAAGACATAATACCCTGTACCACAGTTATAAATAGAAGCAGGAGCTATTATCTATACCAAAAATGGCATTTCGGAACTGTTTCGATGTATCTTAAGGCGATTACTTTAAAGGGTCCAAGACAGTTAACCATGGCCAAAACTTAATGGTTCTTTTTTGATCAGACCACGTATTAAAATTTTGAAAATTTCTTTATCTCACATGAGAATCTACATATACCAAAACGTTAGAGATCGTAATATTTCTACTAAAACAGGATTCAAGTTTGATGATGGGACCCATTGATCCATCACCTATGGTATTATTCATATAAAGGCATAATATTGAAAATATGTCAATTGAATATAAAACAAGTAAAAAAGTGTTAGTCGGTGTTGCCGACAGATATCTCCCTCAGCCTATGGTTTGCGGAGATCTACACACACAGGTTGATTTATTCGCTTCATATGATATATGTGTTTATCAAAGAGGTTTCGGATTTTATGTTGATCAAATCGGTTATTAAATTCGGTTCAAAATAAATTTACAAGTTTAAAAAATATTGACCCGATTAGTACCATATTTGGACCTGATTTGGTCTTAGTAAAGATAATATCGAAAATGTTGACCCTTTGTGGGCCTAGGCTGGTAAAGATAATATGTTGTGCAATGTTTGGTACAAATCTGTCAATCCTTTTGCATAATATTGAATTTATAAATATTGAAAATTTTTACCCTTTGTGGTAGAGGTACAAGAATAAGTGGACCAACGGGTCTCATCTTTGTATACTTAGTTATTCCCTTCGAGAGTTATAGTGCGCATCAGCCAGACACACATACGGACATTTGTAAATCGGCTCCAAATTGTCTGAAAACCAATATTTATGGTATACCTCAGAATTGACCATCCTTAGCTGTTCAGATCGCATGACCCATCAAATTGTATTTTTGTTTCAAAGTGATTTATCCGTCTTCTTTGCTGTTTCTTTCGGTCTCATACGCATATATCCAAAGTTCGTAACTTAAATCACAGTGATCGTATTTTTCAAAAATTCTTTGCATCGATCATGACGAGACTTTGTCTGAGAAGAAGAACCCCTTATGGTAGCAGAAGAAATGCTCAAGGATCCCTCAACCTCACATGACTATCTGGCATTAGCAGTTCATACACAATCAATGATTTGAGATCGAGCATGGGTTATGATATAATTCACTAAATTAATTCTTACAGTGCTATAACATTGTGTTTTATAGTAATAAAAAAATGTAAGTTTGCCAATGCCAAAAGTCGTGACAAAAATGTCAACGATTCAAATCCATTTTTTATTTATTTATTGTTTTTTTACCAGAAATATATAAAATAACCCTGTTGGGCCTCTAGGCCTGCGAACTGTTAGATATTTTCCCAACAAGAAAGCTGTAAACAACATTTTAGATTATTTCCCTTTCAATGTATGCTTCGCGATTAAAGTTTCCATGAGAAAGAAAGCGAGTGATTTATTCTTAATTTTAATTATTTCTAACTGAAATATCACTAATTCAAATTGAAATTAAAATTTCTTTCATATGTCTCCTCTACATTGCTTTCCTTTTCGCTGCATTTTGCAGTTCCAAAAATTTCATTGTACAAATATAACCTTGTATTATCGAAAGCGTTCAATATGATTTGGCAAATTTCATTTCAGGAACATATCAACCGCACCACCACCACCATTCGCCACCAAATACACATTTTCAAATTTTGCATTGCCTTTGGCAAATTAAAATTGCAAAAAGGTATCAAATCAAAGTGGAGAATGTGCGTCATATACAGGTCGGTAGTCATTTCATTCTCTCGGCCGGTGGGTTGGTTCGTCTGTCCGACTTGACTGCCTGTCTGTTTGACTCTCATAATCCGATAGATGTTTGGATGAATGAATGGCATGCGTATAGTTGCTGTTTTTGTTTTTGTTGTTGCTGTTGCCGATGCCATTGACAAGTATTAACGAAATGAGTTATAGGAGGCGGAATTAGATTGATGTGATTACCATTGTGAATGGGGGAGGAGGAATTGTTGGAAATGGGAAAATCGATCGTTGTACATATAACTAATTGAATGTGTTCGCTTCGTTCGCTGGTTTGTACATTTGTGTATGTGCATGTGTTCACTGGCAGATAGCTGTTTAATTAGATGTTTCATTGCCAATGGTATTCGATGATAGATGTATGTATGTTGGTATGTCTGTCTCTATGTGTTTCCTTTGTTTGTTTGTATTTTTAATTAAAACTGGGTCATCGTCATTTTTGTATTCTAAACAAAAGCAAATATTTATTGGAAAAATCGAAATGCTACATTTTTTTTGCTGAAGGATATTATTTGGAATATAAAAGATATTATTTGAAAAAAAATGTATTTATTACAGTTGATTTAATTTTTTAAATACGATTATGAGAAAAGTATTTGTTTCATTGAAATGAATTATTAACATTTTATTATATAAATCAGTTTATAGTTCAGAGAGTTATCACAGAGAAATATAAGAAGGTCATTCAGAGAACTTTTTTTTTCGAAGATGTGGAAATAATACAATCTTTGATTTCAAAATTGTTTTTCAACTAATAATTCCTAATTCATTTAGAATCCAAAGGAGTGGTGGAATGTGTACCAAATGTTGACCCTCTAAGGCGTATTTTTTAAAGGTCAAGGACTCTTGAGGCCTGTATTTTTCAAAGAATATTTTTTAATGACTTTTGAGGCCTGTATTTTTTAAAGAATATTTTTTTAATGACTTTTGAGGCGTGGATTTCTTAAAAAAAATATTTTTGAAATGACTTTTGAGGCGTGGATTTCTTAAAGAATATTTTTCAAATGACTTTTGAGGCGTGGATTTCTTAAAGAATATTTTTCAAATGACTTTTGAGGCGTGGATTTCTTAAAGAATATTTTTCAAATGACTTTTGAGGCGTGGATTTCTTAAAGAATATTTTTCAAATGACTTTTGAGGCTTGGATTTTTAAACTATATTTATACCCCTCACCACACTGTGGTACAGGGTAATATGTCTTTGTGCATATGTTTGTAACAGGCAAAAGGAAACGGGATAGACCCATTGTTCCTTGTGGGAATATGCATATAATCACTTTCTGAGTCGATTTATGCATGTCCGTCTGTCCGTCCGTCCGTCCGTCCGTCTGTAGATGTTAAATTGCAAACAAAGTACAGGTCGCATTTATGATTTGATTTTGATGAAATTTGGCACAAGTCACTTATTTGGACCAAGGACAAATCCTATTGAAATTGAAGAAAATCGGCTCAGATTTAGATATAGCTCCCATACATATATATTTTCGTCCGATTTAAGGTAAATGGGGCTATGGTGCTATATAACTTTCGATTTTCACGAAATTTGATACAGGGTACTGAATTAGGTCCAAATTTATGTGAGCTAAGTTTCATGAAAATCGGTTCAGATTTTGATATAGCTCCCATATATAGATTCAACCGATTTTATGTCAATGGTGCACCAAAGT
Source organism: Musca vetustissima (assembly GCF_032173495.1). Lineage (NCBI taxonomy): Eukaryota > Metazoa > Arthropoda > Insecta > Diptera > Muscidae > Musca > Musca vetustissima. The sequence continues at coordinate 276,685 of NW_026880425.1, forward strand.
CCCTATATATCTTTCGATTTACATGAAATTTGGCATAGAGTACTGAATTAGATCCAGAATGATGTGTGCTAAGTTTCAGATTTAGTTATAGCTCCCATATATATTTCCGTCCTATTTAATGTAAATTGATTGACACAACGTACTGAAATTAGAATTCATTCGAAAAGGCGACGTCTGTTAGGATACATATGTAGAAAGTGCCCCAAGTGGTGAAGGGTACCAGACCGACTTTACTACTTCCCTTACTGGTTTTTCAAATGACTTCCGAAAATATTTTTCAAAGACATCTAAGGCGTGGATTTTATAAAAAAATATTTTTTCCAAGGCCTCTAAAGCGTGGATTTTATAAAAAAAAAAAATAATTTCAAAGGCCTCTAAAGCGTGGACTTTATAAAAAAAATTTGTTATATATATATATATATATATATATATAAAGGCCTCTAAAGCTTAAATTAAAAAAAATATATTATTCTTCAAAGGTTTCTAATGCCTTGATTTTTTAAAGAAACCTTTTTTAAAGACCTCTTAGATTTTATATTTGTAAAGAATATTTTTTCAGAGGCTTCTGAAGCGTAGAGATTTTAAGGAATATTGGATTTTATAAAATAGATTTTTAGGAGCTGATAAATCGAGAATTGAATTGATACAAATCATTTCGAGAAAACCGTATTTACCCAAAATTTTAAATCGTCTCTGCTATCCATTAACTCATCCCCCCATTACACCTTTAATATTTAAATAATATTTCAATATTTTAGCTTTGGGCGCCATGACCTGTAACTGAAATATCTTCCACATGAATATGCTGGTATCATATTTTCCCAATCATAAATAAAACGGTACACATGTCCACACACACTTCAAGCCAAACAGATATATTAATATGAGGCCAACACCAAAAAACCTCTATAATCAATTTCCCTTTATACATAAAGGATAATGGTTTAGCCCTTTGGTATACAGTAGTTTGGTTACAGCCCCAACATATATTTTTTTCTAGGTGAATCTGGGTAAAAACCAAAATATGTTTGAAAAAACCTATGCTTTACATATGTACGTATGTTGCGAACACATTGTCATTGTTGCATACTAGCAGCAACAGCAACAATAACAAATATTTATTTCTCTCAACTCAAATTGCTACTGGAAATGCCAAAAAGCAAAAGTGAAAATTGCCATTACCAATGCCATCAGCATGAACATCAGAACAATCACCATCGTCATCTCCATCGCCATCGTCAAGCCCATCCTACCACAATCACAAAAGCAAGCACCCAACCAGCCAACAACAAAAGCGGGAAAGCTTCAAACAAACAACGGAGTTATGCATGACAGGGGAAAATATTTACGTTATGCTTGCATAACTTGTCAAACATATACACACATATGCATACATGTATGAGGTGCGTTAAAAAATATAGAGGTAAAAGGATATTGGGGTGTGCCAATAATAAAATTAACTAAATATTTGAGGGGAGTTTTGCAAAGTTCCTTCCACTTTCGCAGAGCTTTGCAGTAATAATTTTCCAAAGGGGTTTCCTAAAGATTTCAACTAGGTCGACAAAATGGCCAGCTAGGTTCGTAACAAAACCAGACTTTTTTCTATATGGAATATTATAAAATATTGAAAAAAAAATCATTTGATTACATTAGTTTCAATTTTTCCTAGAATAATTTATAATTCCATCATATCATTGCATATCATTTCCTTCATTACATCCCATTACATACGTATGCCATCGACTGCCAAGCAACTTAGCACATCAAAATTGTTGAATCTGTCTGAAATTTGTATTCATTCACAAACATTATTTTTTTCACACACACACACACACATTCGTAGAGATGGAGAACCTGGAGCATACATATGTAGTAGTAAACATTTTTTGGCAAATTGTAAAGCGGAACATATTTGACGACAGGTGTTTAAGGGAATGTACTTTCATCATTTTGGAATTTTGTGTTTTGTTTCCGTTCTGTTTTTCTGGTGTGGAGGGGTTTTATGGGGACATATAAATTTATTTGTTACAGTTGTTGCTGACGATAATGCCTTAGGATAGGTGTATCAAAAGATAATATTTGCTTTAAGGTAACATTTGCAAGATTTCATGTTCAATTGTTGTTGTTGTTTTTATTGCAAATAAGAAATTATAATTGCAATATTTTATTGTAATTACAGGTTTGAATTGACCTTGAAATATATAAACATAATTGGTCTTGAAAAAATTCACACATTCAATAGACCTAAAAAAGGTTATTTAAAAAATCTATGCCTCTTACAGCCATTGAAAAAACATTCTTTAAAAATTTTAAAATGTCTTCCCAAAATATTTTATAGAATATCAAGTCCCTTAAGAGGTCTTCCCAAAATATTTTTTTAGAAAATCAAGACCTTTAATCAGCTTCAAAAATATTGATTAAGACATCCACGTCATTAATAGGCCTTTAAAATATTGTTTTAAAGATCCACGTTATTCATTGAAAAGTCCTATTAGGGGACCTCCCTCATTCTCGAGTTTAAAATTTTCAAGATTTTTATTGGGCTGGTAAATGAATGTCAATGCATGTTAAGGTTTGTAACTTTACACATAATAATTGAAGATTTGAAAGAAAATAAAAATAATTTTCAAAATTTGGTTCTTGTTGTTTTTTGGTGATTATAGAAAAGTCCTTATTTTTGATGGCGGGCATGATAACTCCTCACTGGAACATCAGAATCCGGAAATTCCACGGGTGCTAGAAAGAGTACTCTCGTATGAATTTGGTTTAATAACTTCGTTAAAAAATTAACAAAATGGCAGACCTTTGCATTTTTTTTTAGAAATGCAACTAAGTTAAAAAATAAGGAAGTTCTTCACCGATTGGATTTATCCTAGTTCATACGATAGAGAAACGTGTCAAAATTTGGAGCCGATTGGATTATTAGTTTTTGAGTTATTGTGCCCGTCATTCGTAAAAACTCTGCTTCGAAACAAGTTTGAGAATCAATCTTGCCGTCACTCGATGCTAGCCTAATAAATCGGCTATATCTTCAAGAGTTGTTAAGATTTTCACTTGAAATTTCATAAGTACATTATTGAATTAGTGGAGATTAGAATTAAATCAAAATAAACCAGTAAGGAAAGTAGTCAAGTCGGACGGGGCCGACAATATGATACACACCACTTAACAGACGTCGAATTTTTGAAGGACCAATAACATGAAAATGGATCCATAAAGATTTCATTCTGCTACCTATACTAATTTTTCATTTGGTCAGATATAGGGTTGCTTTTTACAATGGGACAAAATTATGCAAACCAATTTAAAGCAAATATATATATATATATATGTATTAGCTATATCGAAATCAAAACCGATTTCAACTAAACTTGCCTTCACTTCAGTACGTAGTGCAAAATTTTGTGCCGATTGGACCTACCTTGTTGAGGCATTTATATCCAACCTCTAGTTTATACTAACTTCAGTACGTTGTGCAAAATTTGTGTCAATTTTGGTTAAATAGGACGAAAATATATGTGTAGAAGCTATATATAAATCAAACCCGATTTCAATAAGCCAGAGATTAACTACAGTTCATTGTACAAAATTGTGTTGCAATCGGACACACGAGTGCACAATTTTCATAAAATAGGAAGAAAATATATATAGGAGCTATCTAAATCTGGACCGATTTTCAGGAAACTGAACACACATCATTCTAGACCTAATTCATTACGAAAGATATATAGGGACTTTGGTACACCATTTACATTAAATCGGACGAAAATGTATATATGGGAGCTATATCTAAATCTGAACCTATTTTCAGGAAACTTAACACACATCATTCTAGACCTAATTCATTACGCTGTGCAAAATTTCGTGGAAATCGAAAGATATATAGGGACTTTGGTACACCATTTACATAAAATCGGACGAAAATATATATAGGAGCTACATCTAAATCTGGGCCGATTTTCTGGAAACTTAACACACATCATTCTAGACCTTATTAATTACGCTGTGCAAAATTTCGTGGAAATCGAAAGATATATAGGGACTTTGGTACACCATTTACATTAAATCGGACGCAAATATATATGGGAGCTACATCTGAATCTGACCCGATTTTCACGAAACTTAGCACACATCATTCTAGACCTTATTAATTACGCTGTGCAAAATTTCGTGGAAATCGAAAGATATATAGGGACTTTGGTACACCATTTACATTAAATCGGACGCAAATATATATGGGAGCTATATCTGAATCTGACCCGATTTTCACGAAACTTAGCACACATCATTCTTGGCTTAATTCAGTACGTTGTGCCAAATTTTGTACAAATCGAAAGATATTTAGGGACATTGGTGCACCATTTACCTTAAATCGGACGAAAATATATATGGGAGCTATATATAAATCTGAACCGATTTTCAGGAAACTTAACACACATCATTCCAGACCTAATTCCGTACCCCATGTAAAATTTCGTGTAAATCGAAAGATATGTAGGGACTTTGGTACACAATTTACATTAAATCGGACGAACATATATATGGGAGGTATATCTAAATCTGAGCCGATTTTTCTCAATTTCAATAAGGTTCGTCATTGGGCCAAATAAGTGACCTATGCCAAATTTCATCCAATTCGGATTATAAATGCGTCCTGTACTCTGTTTAAAAGTTAACATGGACGGACAGACAAACGGACATGCATAAATCGACTCAGAAAGTGATTCTATGCATATTCTCAAAAGGAACCATGTGTCTATCTCGTTTCCTTTTGCCTGTTACAAACATATGCACAAATTCGTCATACCCTGTACCACAGTGTGGTGAAGGGTATAAAAATTAAAATTTTTTAAACCGCTAATGGGGGAGGGGGTCTCTTAAATAGGCGTTGACAAATATTTACTAAAAAGTCCCGAGTTACATAGACTTGGAAAAAGTATTGTTTTTAAGAATCCAGGACTTTTATAGCTCTTGAAAAAAATATTTTCTAAGAATCCACTCCTTTCACATGGCCTGCAAATATATTTTATTAAGAATCCACGCCTTTCACATGCCATAAAAAAATATTTTTTAAGAATCTAGGTTTTTATAGGTCTCGAAAAGATAGTCCTTTAAATATCCACGAATTTTAGGGGTTTTGAAAACATATTCTTTAAAAAATCTACGTCTTTAAAGGCCTGGAATATATGCTTTTAAAAATCAACGCATTTGTTGGCCCTTGACCAAATAAAAATTTTAATAAATTAAAAAAAAATTAAAAATTCACGGCTTTGTAAGGCCTTGAAAAAATATTCTTTAAAAAATCTACACCTTATGAAGGCATTGAAAAAATATTCTATAAAAAATTTCACGCCTTTAAAGGCATTGAGAAACTATTCTTTAAAAGCCAGGCATTTTATAGGTCTTGAAAAATATTCTTTAAAAAGTCCATGGCTTAAATAGGCCTTAAAATATTTAATAAAAAATCTTTCTCTAAGCCTGGAAAATATTCCCTAAAAAATCCAAAACATTTAAAAATATTCTTAAAAAATCCACCCGTTTATAAGTCTTAATTTTTTTATTTTAAACCCCACGCCTTTAAGAGGCATTTAACATTGTTTTTATTAAAAATCTTTAAAAAATATATTATTTTAATGTTAAAAGGCCTTTAGAAAAATTTTCTTAATCGGCCTTGAAAAAAACCTATTTTAAAATTATACCCTTCATTATCAGATGCATTTACAATTTGCATTCAATTATGTCCTTCATAATCAAAATTGTCCTACAATTATTTCTCAATTATAAACAATTACAGTTTCATACAATTTCCATGTTAACATGTAATTTTTTCACAATTCCGTCCATCAACATCTGCAATTTTCCTACATATATATAGCAAAAGGAGCATATATATCTCTTCCTTTCTGTTTGCAACAAATAAAATAAATTTATTTTAAATTAAAGTCTTTTGCCTGCCCACTTTTTCCAATTTAGAACAAATTTGTGTTCAATTGACGTGACACGCATTCAGATTTGCGCTTAGACTTACAGCAAACTTATGTGTGTGTGTGTCCCGGCATGCCTCCCACATTCCAACTAAGTTAAGGAAGTGCACTTTAAGTATATATGGGTATGTATGTATTAGACAAGCATTTTCATTTGCATTGGTAGTAGTGAAATACTATGTAGGGATGTATGTGTTTGAATGGGTTATATTATCACACTATATGAATAGCATGATGACATAGCCAGACAGAATGAATGCGGGTTAATATAAATGTAATAATCGGTTGCCATTTTCAATTATCAATGAGTATTATTTCTATATGTGGCCTATTTAAGCGTATAGAATATATATTTTTTGTTAAAGTTGGACGTGAATTTACTCCACATATTCTAGTTTGCATACTTATCTCAGACTATGAATTGTGTGAGCTCTAGACTGATTTTTATCGTGAGGAGATAGTCTCGGTGTAATTGTAATTTGCAAAAGAATACACAAATATATTTAAATAAAAAAGGAGGCTGTAATGAATTAAAGAATAAAACAAAATAAAAAATCAAAATTATTTTTCAAAAAAATTAAAATTACTTTATGAACTCAATCGACTTCGACTTGTCTGTCGCTTGTAAACACAGTCTTAGAATATAGATCAACTTTTGGAGGCGGTTCTCATATAAACAGTCGTCAATTTGTATTTCGTACACCTAATAGGAATACAATATCTTGCGAATCACAATATCAATTAATGGTATTCATTTAAAATTTCGGTATTAACACGTAGACGGACAGTTGCGTCTATAGCCGTCAAGTTCAAGTTCACTATGTGACATGACGGCTGTAGCAGCACAAATGTGCATTTACCAGCGTACAAGTAGAAGCCTAGTGTCATGTTTTCGAATTTCACTTGTTTCTACTGTCCGTCAAGGTGTTAAGATGATTTTGCACTTTTTGCCACCTACAGGTCCATTTTTAATATTACAAGGAAATAGTCTCAAATGTTAGGTCTAATTTTGATAAAAAAAATTATTATTTTCTGGATCTTTGGCGCATGACCTTTTGCTACCCAAGTACAGAATTTATTGTAATTGGTTGCATTTGGTTCAGATGCATTTTTGCAGAGTACATTTTTATCTGTGACAAATTTGCTTTAAAAACTTTAAAAGTATGCCCTCTAGCATAAGGTGGAGTGTACATAAAATTTGTCAATGCGTTTGCAATACCTGGAAATATTCTTGATCAGAATAAACTGGTATGTCGATTTTGCCAGTTCCGTTTCTCTGTCCCACTGTTAAAATCATAATAAAGCTCGCAATATTTACGATATACAACTCATAGAATGTTTGTTATTAAAAAAGGGATATATACAGACGGGTTCATATTTATTAAATATTAGATTGGGGAAAAATCCATTATTTTAATATGAACTATAGGATTTAATTAACCTGCTTCAGAATGTCCGATTTGGCCCAAATATGCATCTTTAAAGGTAACTTCATAATGCCTCTCTCATAGAAGTCCTGCTCTCTATTAGCAAAAAAACTCAAGTAGTGAATTTTCACAATCCTCCCTAGATACCAATTATTTATCAATAAAAAATTACCAATTTTGCAATGCAAGAAAAAGGTGATAATCAGTTGGTACCAAGTCCGAACTGTTTGGCGGATGCATTAAAACTTCCCAACCAAGATCTCGAAGTTTCTGGCGAGTCACTGTAGATGTGTCTGACCTAGCGTTGTCACCTCTCCTGTTTTCCAATTCTGACCGTTTCTGCTCAATTGCTGTCTTCAAACGGTCCAGTTGTTACCAGTAGAGGTCAGAATTTAGCTTTTGGCCATATGGAAGCAACTCATAATAAATAATCACTTTCCAGCCCCACCTAATGCATAGCAGAACCTTCTTGGCCGTTAGTCCTGGTTTGGCCACCGTTTGAGATGGTTCACCGCTCTTTGACCACGATCGTTTTCGCACATGGTTGTCGTATGTGATCCATTTTTCATCTCCAGTCACCATCCGTTTAAGAAATGGGTCTATCTCATTCCGTTTGGCCAGGGCTTCGCAGATGGGTATTCGATCCATCCTATTTTTTCTGTTAATTGGTGTGACAGCCAAATATCGATCTTCTTTTTGAATCCTGTTTTGTAGTGATTATTTATACTCTTTCGAGTCGAGCTGGATGATCTAAGTTTTGCAATAAAAAGGAAAGCCACCATTATGCGACGCGTTTCGCCGTTGTTTAAGCGGCTTATCAGACATATTGGGCGATGTGGCTTTACAAAGGTCGTACGTTGATAACTTGTATTTATTCCGTCCTGATGCTAAACTTGCATATGCGAATTAAATTCAAATTTGTCAAAGTTCGACATTTGTCTTCATTCTAGGAATATTCCTTTTCAAAGCAGATTTTTGTTGTAGCGATGGATAATTAATCCACACACCTACAATTGCTTCCATGGTATACACATGTTTATGCGCAACCGTTTTGGAAGTGTGTTGATGGCTCAGAACGTTAAGTGGTCTGGCAACATTTGTGTTACTCCGAGGACCTAAGTTCGAGCCCTAGCCGTGCTCAGCTGAAATTAATTTTTGTTATTTAAATTTTTGCCTTGTAAGGGCAGTGTGATCATTTCAAAGTAATTTGAAGTGATTATTTATACTCTTTCGAGTCGAGCTTGATGATATAAGTTTTGCAATGCGTAAATGGTTTAAAACAGATTTTTAGCTCCTGAGCGATGTTACGACTGCTAACATGCCGGTCAACTTCGATAATTTCTCCGATTTTATCGACATTTTCGACGACCGGCCTAATGGATTTCTTTTTCCCCAACCTAATATTTTCAGAGTGTCCTCAATATTTTCAGAGCGTCCTCAAGATTTCTAAAGAGTATTCTATCTATCCACAGTGATTGATTGAAAACCCGCGGGCGGTGTGGTTTCTATAAAATTTCTTATTATTTTACCTATTTACCATCAAGACCCACATAGAGGTTTCAATTAATTTATCAACTACCAAGGATCCTATGAAGACTATTGTAGGAAGATCAACAGATTATCTTCTATTTATTAAGAGCACACAGAGGTTGTTCTATCTGTTGAATTCTCATAGAGGGTATTATTTCTACTCTTTGGAACCCCGATTTATACCCATAGAAGATATTTTATACATTAAAGACACCAAAAAGACTTTATACCCAAAGAAGATCGACAAAATACCTTCTGTATGTTGAATTCCCAAAAAGGTCCTCCGTATATTGAAGACCCAGTTCTTTTAACTATAGAAGTCACACAGAATACCTTATTCGAGAAATACCAATTATCGATGTAATCCGATTGAGACACCTTCAAAACACTATTTAGGCCAACAACTTGATGTATATCACTATCTCTTGGCGAAGAAAATCGCTGACCACACTTTTTTTCTTGATGTATGGGAATAAAATTGAGTAACTGGGGGTCAAGTCTGGACTGTACGGAAGTCTTTGCCATTTCCACCGTTTAAAGCCTATGCGTGAAATTCATCGATTCACACTTGTAGTGATAATCAACTCCGAAAGTTGTAGAAAACTATAGCATGAAAATGGTCACGATGTAATTATTTTTTTTAACAATTATTTTTTTATTTAACAATTCCGTTAAAAAATCAGGACACCATCTTTTAATTTATAGCAAATCAGTAATTTTTATATATAACACATTATCACTAAAAATATTATTATATATTTATTTTCAAATTGAGATTTTGATCTGATTCCCATAATCGCCTAAGTGCACAATGTATCCAATACATCTAACACTGAATGCAACCAACACTTGAATAATTCCCATGAAAAAATCTCAAAAATAATCTATATCCAATTTTCAAAGTAACGATCTGCGCCAGAGTAGGTTCAATGTGTCTAAACAAATATATGTTTTGCTGTTTGTTAGTTAGGGTATGTTAAACTATTTGCATATATCTTTATACAAATTTTGTACAACATTATATGTTTGTCTGTGTGTGTGTGTGCAAGTACAAAAATTTCGTGCATTTCAAGTGTATCTTTTTATCTGTCATTGTAGTGAAGAAGAATAAAAAAAGAAACGCTCACTAAAGATGTCATACGTTGCCAAGTACACGAATATCTTATCCATATACAATCCGATGGAATGTTTTGTAGAATAAGAAAAAATATATATGTATATTGATATTTTTATATATAAATATACATATGTATAATATAAATAGTCATGGGTCACTGCTACAATGATTATAAGTAGGCGAAATAGTTTTCAGAGAGTCGTCCTCTTATAAAAACCTCTATATATACCCCATAAATATAGGATAATGCGATACCTTGATATAATCTGGAAACATATTCTCAATAATTTATTTATTGTAATTTTGGATTATATTTTTTTGTTCTCACAAAAATATATCTAATTTTTAATTTTGGGTAATCATTCATTCTACCTATGCTGTATGTGCAAGCAAAAGATTTTTCAAACAATTCAACACGATATGCAGCTCAATTTGCCATTTCAAAGATTTACATGTTTTTCTATGTGTGTGTGTGTGTGTATGTGAGTTTTTTCATCTTCTTCCACAATTCCAGAAAGAGAAAACGTTTTATTCTTTATTTGTTGTAGCTGTAGTTGTTGTCGTTGTTGTAGCTGCTGCTGTATTCCTTATAGCAAACGAAAGAGATTGTATTTTAACCAGAAAGATTATGTTTGCATTTCAATTTGCATGAATAGTATCGAAGAGTGTTGAACCAAATGACATTTCTTAAAATATATAAAAAAATGTTGTTGTTGTTGGTGCTGTTGCTGCTGCATACCATTGTAAATCCTTGGCATGCCAAAGTGTTTGTTAGTTGTTCACAATGTAGATAAGGGTATTTTTTTCGGGTGGGATAATATTTGTAGATTTAAGATTTTACATCACAAGAGCTTAAGTGAAATATATTAAGATAATTTCAAGAAGAATCGACACTTTGAATGATTTGAAGTGATAGGGATAAAGATGCCGAAGGAGTTGGGACATTTTTGAAAATATATGTCCTAGAGTTTCTTTATGTGGTAGGATTTCTTAAGAGGAGTTTCAGTGATTTCAAATGCTTGTCAGTTTTAGATTATGTTGTCAAGAATTGAAGCCGGAGGTGAGGAAATATTCGTACTCCTTCCGCAAGATTTCAATTTTTCTTAAGTTACATTATTTTTGATTTTTATTGGTGGTCATTTCTGTTTTCTCAAAATGTTTGGATATACTGCATAATAAAATAAATAAAAATAAAAAATATGAAAAATGAAAATAATTCACACTAATTTCCTCTCACACTAATTTCCTAATGGTGGTTATATAAAGTAAATATAAGGGACACACTTTTCAGGAATTGTAACTAACAGATACCACAGAGGATGTTACACCTACTGAAGAACCACATTAGGTACACATCTACTGAAAATCCACATATGGTTATGCACCTACCGACACCCATGTAGGGTCTTCTCATACCTATTAAAGACTTCCAGAAAGGGTATTACTCATTGAAGTGCTATAGAGGATCCTATATTTAAGGAAAACAAATATAAGTGTATCTCTAAAGACTCAAAGAGGGTCTATTGAAGACTCTGGGAAAATCATAAAGAACCCATAGTAGATATTCTATTCATTGGATACAAACATACGATATTCCACATATTGAAAACTTACAGGTCGTTCTTTATCTAAAATTTACCCAGAGAATATATTATATTGAAGACATACGGTCTTCTGTATTTTGAAGACCCCACAAAATCTTTAATTTATATAAAACCCACAGAAGACCTCCAAGGACCATAGAAGAATCTATAGAATACGTACATTAATTATTTGATTTTTAGAAGACCTATGGAAAGCCTTCCGCTTAGAGTAAACCAACAGATAGGCTATATATATTTAAGACCCAAATGTCTTCTGCCATGGAATGGACACCCCTACAAAGTACACATCAATTTTCATCGAAAGAAGACCTATCGAAGGACCTTATCTAAAGAAGATTCACATATGACTTTCTATTTATAGTAGACCCACATTAATTTGGACGAAGATCCATTTAGGATTTTATATCTATAAAAACCCCACAACAAGTCCAAAGACATGGTAAATATATATAGTACATAAACAATCTTGAAAATCTACATGAACTCTATAGAGGAGGTCCTCAATTGCAGGTCCACAAATGGCCTGCTATGTGTAACAGCCAATAGAGGGTCTAATTTCTATTGATTATATACAGATGAGTTTCTGCCCTCAGAACCACATAGTGTCCACTAACCGCTTTGTAATGGTCCTTGAAAAAATATGATTTAAAAAATCAATGCCTAGCATTTGTTTAAAATCCATTCTTCTTTTAGACTTTTTTTTTGAAAATCAGTGCGCCATCGTTCTCATCTTGTAATGATCCCTGAAAAATATTTTAAATAATTCACGCCTTGTAACGGTTCTTAAAAAATATTCTTGAAAAAACCAACGCTAATTATGGTTCTTGAAAAATATTCTTTAAAAAAATCCAGCCCTTGTGTTGGTCATAGAAAGATATTCTGTAAAAATCAATGCTTCTGATGGTCCTTGAAGAATATCCTTTAAAAAATCCCCGCCTTGTGTTGGTCCTTGAAAAAATATTCTTTAAAAAATCCACGCCTTGTGTTGTTTCTTGAAAAAATATTCTTTTCAAAATCCATGCATTGTTTTGGTCCTTGAAAAAGTATTCTTTAAAAATTCCACGCCTTGTGCCTAGATGTAGATTTTTATCCAATATTAGAATGCAAGTGTCTGTAGTTATATATTTCGTTTTTTTTTCGTTTTTCTTTTCTTGAAAATCAGTGCGCCATCGTTCTCATCTTACCTTTGGGTGAAGATGAGAACGATGGGTAAGATAGGAAAGTTCCTCCTCCAAGAAAGCACACAGTTCACAGATGTTAATCAGCAAGGAATCACGCAATGATGGAAATCGTCAAAAAAATATCTGCTGGATGCTTTTGTTGTGCCTTTAGCATGTTACTATATGAATTCACTGCATAAGGACCTCATTCCATTTCCAGTATTTCCAGAACGTTCGTTTATGTGGATGATTATATGTGATACAGGTTCATAATTTTCAAAAATAATATTAGACCGATTCTTTTTCTCTCTCTTAAATATAAAATCAGTCTAGAGTATACATCAGGTCAGATATATCTTATATTATCATTTCGCATCTATTCATGACACATCCCAGTAATTATTTATCATTGATTCTTAAACTGCTTCATTGATTCTATTCAGTTCTATTCATTATTTTCATAATTATTAATTTATACCCAAACCCCTCCCTCAAAAGTACTTATTACAAAATATTCAAATTTCCATTGTTATTAAAAAATTGCTCCACTTACCTCGGTTTCATTTTCATTAATTCACCCAGTGATGGATTTTTGCCATCATCATTACCATCATTGTCGACAATGACATGACCATATTGCAGCGTCCCCGTATAATCGTTAACAATTTTAACTAAATCTTCAAAACGATCATACGTTATTGGTTTCTTTGTTGTCAACATTGACTGTCGTACTTCGGCCGCAGCAGCTGCTGCAGCATTTGGCTCCTGGAAGCCGGTGGCAACCATGCCAGCACTTTGGCTACCCGCACTGCCACCGGCAGCACTGCCGGGTCGGGCTTGGGTTGTTTGAGGCGTTGAGGTCTCTTTAGAACCAGAATAATTACTGTAACGAAAAAACAAGAACAAAAAATATATATATTATTAAGCACAAAAATAGTATAAAAAATGAGCATTTATAAATAGTTTTTATTATTTTTTGTTCTGGTAATACAAAGTTTTGCAAACAACAAAATTAAATTAGTTTCATTTGTTCAAAATTATAGAAAACTGCATGAAAATGAAATATATAAATGCATCTCTCCCTCTCTACCGTACCAAAATTTAATTACAACTTGAGAAGACGAAGATGAAGACTAAGTAGTACGAGTAGTAGTAGTAAAAAAGTGTAGCTCAAATTGGAACACTAAACTGGGCTAAGACAAGAAGTTGAAACTTTTACATTAAGCTGTAAAGTGTGGATGCTAAGGGTGTTGTTTATTAAAGGTGAAAGAAAACAAATTTAAACATTCAGGCATTAGAAAATAAAGATCCACGATTTGTTATTGAAAAACTATTCTGTAAAAAATCCACATCTTAAATTCTTTTAAAAAAATTATTAAAAAAATCCACTCCTCGAAATTGTCCTTGAAAATTATTTTTTCAAAATCCACGTCTTGAAACGGTCCACGCTTTCTAATGGTACCTGAAAATTATTTTTTCAAAATCCACGTATTGAAATGGTCCACGCTTTCTAATGGTCCTTGAAAAAAATATTCTTTAAGAAATCCACGCCTTCTAATGGTCCTTGAAAAAATATTCTTTAAAAAATCCACGCCTTCTAATGGTCCTTGAAAAAAGTATTCTTTAAGAAATCCACGACTTCTAATGGTCCTTCAAAAAAGTATTCTTTAAGAAACCCACACCTTGTAATGGTCCTTGAAAAAATATTCTTTAAAAAATCCACGCCTTCTAATGGTCCTTGAAAAAATATTCTTTAAAACATCCACGCCTTCTAGTGGTCCTTGAAAAAATATTCTTTAAAAATTCCACGCCTTCTAATGGTCCTTGAAAAAATATTCTTTAAAAAATCCACGCCTTCTAATGGTCCTTGAAAAAAGTATTCTTTAAGAAATCCACGCCATCTAATGGTCCTTGAAAAAATATTCTTTAAGAAATCCACGCCTTCTAATGGTCCTTGAAAAAAGTATTCTTTAAGAAATCCACGCCTTCTAATGGTCCTTGAAAAAAGTATTCTTTAAGAAATCCACGCCATCTAATGGTCCTTGAAAAAAAGTATTCTTTAAGAAATCCACGCCTTCTAATGGTCCTTGAAAAAAGTATTCTTTAAGAAATCCACGCCTTCTAATGGTCCTTGAAAAAAGTATTCTTTAAGAAATCCACGCCATCTAATGGTCCTTGAAAAAAGTATTCTTTAAGAAATCCACGCCTTCTAATGGTCCTTGAAAAAAGTATTCTTTAAGAAATCCACGCCATCTAATGGTCCTTGAAAAAAGTATTCTTTAAGAAATCCACGCCATCTAATGGTCCTTGAAAAAAGTATTCTTTAAGAAATCCACGCCTTCTAATGGTCCTTGAAAAAAGTATTCTTTAAGAAATCCACGCCATCTAATGGTCATTTAAAAAAGTATTCTTTAAGAAATCCACGCCTTCTAATGGTCATTGAAAAAAGTATTCTTTAAGAAATCCACGCCTTCTAATGGTCCTTGAAAAAATATTTTTTAAGAAATCCACGCATTCTAATGGTCCTTGAAAAAATATTCTTTAAAAAATCCACGCCTTCTAATGGTCCTTGAAAAAATATTCTTTAAAAAATCCACGCCTTCTAATGCTCCTTGAAAAAATATTCTTTAAAAACTCCACGCCTTCTAATGGTCCATAAATCAAGCCTTGAAAAAAGTATTCTTTAAAAATTCTATTAAAAAATTGAAAAAAATATTCTTTAAAAAATCCATGCCTTGAATTAATATTCATTATAAATCAAGCCTTGAAAAAAACATTCTTTAAAAAATCCAAGCCTTGAAAAATATTCTTAAAAAATCCACGCCTTGAAAAAAATATTCTTTAAAAAATCCACGCCTTGAAAAAATATTCTTAAAAAAATCCACGCCTTGAAAAAATATTCTTTAAAAAACCCACGCCGTGAAAAAATATTCTTTAAAGATCCATGCCTTAAAAAATATCTTTTAAAAAATCCACCCCTTGTTTTGGTCCTTGAAAAAATAAAGGTATGCATTATAGATTATAGTGGGCTTATATTATCTTCCTTTCTATATGATTTCCCTTTCCATCCACCCCTAAACACCCTATCCTGCGATGCTGTGAAAATGCAAAACTTTTTCCAAAGTTCATTTTCCGCAAAATTGTGCATCTGCCACACTGATTACGTTGATTTGAATGATTTGCACAATACCTTTCATTGCGCCGACTTCGTATAAAAGTTTTGATAACTTTTTTCCTGTTCCTTCGACGATGGCGGTGGCGTCGCCGTCGTCCATTCAATAACACGTCTTCATTATAAAAGAAACTCACTACCACACGTAGGAGTCTGGATCACCCACCTAGCCATCAAAGCCATCCTAAGCACTCACCCTCTCCCTTCACAAACCTGACCGACTGAGGAAAATAAGCCAAGCCAAAGAAGTTGCACTGAAGTACATCTACTATAAGTCTAATAATCTCAAGCTTATAAAGTTTGAAGAACTGTTTGTGTGAGTGTGTGTCTGTGTTGGTGAGTGTTTGTTTTTGTTTCCTTATCCGGCAAACGAGAATAGAAAACAGAAAAACAAACACCTTCGCTTGGTAGAGGTGATGCCGGGCACCAAAGCACTGCTTATCCCTCCAACCTGCAGAGCAGAGTGTGTTAGTAGTAGTTTTCACTTTTATTCACTAACGTTTTGCTTTTCTTATGGGTGTCGTTTCGACGTGGTCGTTGTTTTTGTTGTTGTTGTTTTGAGCAATATTACACTAAAAGTTCATTGCAATTCTATGGTAGCTTCCTAAAGTGGTGTTATTTTCATGCTGTTTCCTTATTCCCGTAGAATTGTTAGTTAATTGTTTAAACATTTTTGGGGAAGCTTGAGATGTGGCTACGCTATTTTATTTCGGTTGGGGAGAAGAATAATTTTTACGTTTTCCTCATTTTGCCATGATTTTTACCTGGGTTCAGATATTCTATTGTTTTGGCGATTTTCGAAACGGAACGTGTTGTGTGCTATGGTTAAGTGAATAATCTAGAACAGCATGTGGAGTGGTAGATTGGGATTGAAGTGGATTAGAAAGATTTCAAATTAAAATAGAGGGATAACTTAACCTATTCCTCCATCGCACTATGGGTAAAAAGTGTGATTTTTTGGCATAAAGTCAAATTTTTTTTGTTTTCATATTTTGAAATGTAACTGATTTCCTAAATGTAGACACCCATATTAGAAAAAAAACATTCAATATCAATGCGGGTGGCAACCTTTTTTTTTTGCTGGCGAGCTTTAAAAGTCAGCAGTTTGAAAGTCACATTGTTTTGGTACAACTGACGGTAAAAATCAGCTAAGTTCGAGTGCTTGTAATTTGACAAAATTGAAAAAAATTAAAATGTGTAATTATGGAAAACGTTAGTGCAGGTATGTAAAATTAAGACGATATGCCCTTTTTGTCATATTTGTCTGTTGTTGTAATACTGTGAAATGTTTTGTTTATGTATAACTTTATATAAAATCTATAAATTGTAGTTTTGTTCCGTGGAGTGTAACTTGTGAATGGCAAAGCATTGCAAAAAGGTGTAAATGCCAAGTTATTAACAAAAGTGTGTTAATTAAGGAGTAACTAGCCTTTTTTGTGCTATTTTGTGCCAACTCGTGTTTTTTACTGATAAACATGTGTTTGCCCATACAGCTCTTATTGAAATTTGGAGCAGTAAAAATCGCTCAGAAGATGCACTTGTGAAATATGTGCTACAGAATATCAATAATATCAGTTTAAATGAAGACCAAATGCGTTTGATATCGAAACAAGTTAAAGTTTTTTTAATTATATAAAAAAGCATTTGCCAAAGTTCTACCGTAAATTAGAGCGATTTAAAACTAAACATTCAAAATGGCTTAGCAAAATTATAATTATAGTAATGGATGAGCAGTATGTTTCCCCAAAAAAAAAAAAATGTTGCCCAAAATTAAATTATGAAGATGCTGGACCTAGGCTAAAAACTGCATATAACAAACATTTTGTTATATGCAGTTATATGAGATAGTGCCCCAAATCATATGAAAATTGGTAGGTCATCTTGGGAGCATAAAAAATGCATACAAACCAAATTTCACTTCAATAGCTTTATAAACAAAAAAGTCGGGACAAATCGGTCAGATCGGCTATATGGTAGCTATATGAAATAGTGCCCCAAATCATATGAAAATTGGTAGGTCATCTTGGGAGCATAAAAAATTTATACAAACCAAATTTCAATTCAATAGCTTTAAAATTAGAGTTTATGCCAAAATAAACGTAAAAAGTGCATAGTGCATCGGAAGGTAGATACGTTGGCCAATTCAAACAAATTTTCCTCAACATAATTATTTTAGAGAAGATGATTCAAAGAGCGAATGGCTATGTGGTCTCACAAGTCAGCAGCCACTATCATCTTAATACCCCCACTGGATGCTGTAATTGTTGCCCATAATTGTGTACGCTCTGTGTGCGGATGTGTGATGGCAGGAATATTGTGCGGCTTCTTACAAAGTTAGTTTGGTTGTTGCTGACTAGCTGGCAGCCTGGCTAATTCATTAATGACTCCAACAGTTTGTAGCTGTTGTTTTTCCTTGAAT
This sequence comes from Musca vetustissima, assembly GCF_032173495.1. Lineage (NCBI taxonomy): Eukaryota > Metazoa > Arthropoda > Insecta > Diptera > Muscidae > Musca > Musca vetustissima. The sequence goes on from NW_026880425.1 coordinate 295,098, forward strand.
TTCACAACAAACCACTTAGTAATTAACTAATTTTTTAATTAGTTTTTATTTTTTGTTCATTGTTTGTTGTTCCAGTTCTAACAAAATCACATTAGAGAAGCTTGCACGTGGCGCAGATGAAAAGGAAAATAATACAAGAAAAAACACATATGGAATTTTTTGCCAAAGTGATTTTAATGTTTCGTTGCAAGGATGCACAACATATTTAGATGAGAAAAAATATATAAAAGATAAAATCAAGAGGATGGAAAAAAGGCGTAGATTTATAAAATTATATTTTTTCAAGGACCAACACAAGGTGCAAAATTTTTAAAGAATATTTTCATGAACCAACACACCATTACAAGGCGTTGATTTATAAAAATAATAGGTTTTCAAGGACCAGTACAAGGCGTGGGTATTTAAAAAAAATATATTTTTTAAAGGACCATACAAGGCGTGGATTTTTTAAAGAATATTTCTTGGATTTTTTAAGAAATATTTCTTAAAGAATATTTGATAAAGGACCATACAAAGCGTGGATTTTTTAAAGAAGGACCATACAAGCGCGGATTTTTTAAGGAATATTTCTAAAAGTACTATGCAAGGGTTGGATTTTTTAAAGAATATTTGTCAAAGGACCATACAAAGTGTGGATTTTTTAAAGAATATTTGTCAAAGGATCATACAAAGCGTGGATTTTTTTATAGAAGGAACATACAAAGCTTGGATTTTTTAAAGAAGGAACATGCAAAGCTTGAATTTTTTTAAGAAGGAACATACAAAGCGTGGATTTTTTAAAGAAGAAACATACAAAGCTTGGATTTTTTAAAGAAGGAACATACAAAGCTTGGATTTTTTAAAGAAGGAACATGCAAAGCTTGGATTTTTTACAGAATATTTGTCGAATGACCATACAAAGTGTGGATTTTTTAAAGGACCATACAAGATATGGATTTCTTAAGGAATATGTTTTAAAGGACCATACAATATTTGGATTTCATAAGGAATATTTTTTAAAGGACCATACAAGATGTTAATTTCTTAAGGAATAATTTTTAAAGGACCATACAAGATGTGAATTTCTTAAGGAATATGTTTTAAAGGACCATACAAGATGTGGATTTATAAGGAAATATTTTTTAAAGGACCGTTCAAGATGTGGATTTCTTAAGGTATATTTTTTTAACGGACCATACAAGTTGTGGATTTCTTAAGGAATATTTTTTAAAGGACCACACAAGAAGTGGTTTTAAAAATATTTTAAGGTCTAAAACGGTGTGGATATTTCAAAAAATATTTTTTAAGGTCTAAAGAGGCATAGATTTGTAAGGAAATATTTTTCAAGGTCTAAAACGGTGTAAATATTTCAAAAAATATGTTTTAAGGTCTAAAGATGCGTAGATATTTAAAGGAATATTTTACAGGGTCTAAAAAGGAGTAGAATTTTAAAAGAATATTTTACAAGGTCTAAAAAGACGTGGATATTTCAAAAAAAAATATTTTTAAGGTCTAAAAAGGCGTGGATATTTCAAAAAATGTTTTTTAAGGTCGAAAGAGGCATGGATTTTCAAAAAATAGTTTTTTCAAGGTCTTAAGAGGCGTAGATTTTTAAAAGAATTTTTTACGAGGTCTAAAAAGGAGTGGATATTTCAAAAAATATTTTTTAAGGTCTAAAAAGGCGTCTATATTTCAAAAAATATTTTTTTAAGGTCTAAAGAGGCATGAATTTTCAAAAAAATGTGTTTTCAAGGTCTTAAGAGGCATGAATTTTCAAAAAAATGTGTTTTCAAGGTCTTAAGAGGCATGGATTTAAAAAAATGTTTTCAAGCTCTAAAGAAGCGTGGATATTTCAAAAAATATTTCTTAAGGTCTAAAGAGGCGTGGATTAAAAAAATATTTTGCTAGGTCTACAGAGGGGTGGATTTTTACCAAAATATGTTTTCAAGGTCTAAAGAGGCGTTGATTTTTCCAAAAATTATTTTTTCAAGGTCTACAGAGACGTGGATGTTTCAAAAAAATTTTTTTTTTTTTCAACGAATTTTCGTAGAATTTTTTTCCACACCATTTAGCCATAATTTTTTTTTTTAAGAATATTTTGTCAAGCAGTAGAATTTTTTAATAATATTTACTTATTTTCCTCAAACATTCAGATTCTCGTTAAAAAGTTCAAAATCCCCCTCGTTAAATTACATTTAGAATTACCTTTTGACATTAGAATATGACGACCTGCTCTTCCTTGTTTACAATTCATTTTCCTTCAGTATACAATTCACGTTCCCATGCTATTTACAGTTTGCTTACATTTCATAGTCATACCCGATGTCCCAGTGGGGAAGGACATAAACATTCTTCATTTTATCTATAAAATTTATAGTTTCTGGTGATATTTTCGCATTATTACCTTGGGCCATATTTTTCTACTTCTTCTTCTGCATTTTTACTATTTATAGTTTATGACCTTTTACTTGAGTTTTTTCATCTTCCACTTTTTATTGGCATTTGAAGAAATGTAAACGAAAAAACCATTAAACTATTTTTCGTCATATGTCAATGAAGAAGGCAGTTGTTTTTTTTTTTATGGCTATGACTTTTCCTCATTGCAAGGAAATATCGTATAACATAGTTACAGAGGAAAAAAATAATATGCTGACTAAAAGGAATGTAAGTAAGGTGGTGCTGGGAAAAATAAATAACTTTATTAGCTGCAGTGGAAAATGTTGTGGAAAAAATTGGCATTTGCCTGTTTGTTTCATATCGTTGTCGTTGTGGTTCTTTCAATTTATTCATTTTAGTTTGTTTTTGCTGTTGTTGTTTTGGACCCTATTTTCTATTAGTGAGTGTTCCACACTCACTGGCTGTTGATAGTCAATAAAAATAAATTTTCCATAAAATTCCCTTGAGTCAACTGGAACAGTATGACTAGTAGTAGAGCAGTAGTTGTAGCCTTCTAAAGGGAATATTTGCGCCAGTAAAAACTATTCGAATCGTTTAGCAGCAACGACACAACAAAAACAAACTGAAATGAAATTAATACAACATCGAGCTTATCGCAGAACTTGGTACTTTTCTATACTGCAACGGAAATTTAAGGCAATTTGTTATCGTTTTCTACGCTATGTTCCACTGCTGGCCACCACCACAAACTGCAGCAGCTTTTTCTGTTACTCATTTATATCTTAAAATAGGCTGATGCACAGTGGTTAACGAATTTTTTTTTTTTTGCAAGGACTATCAAATTTCTTGAAAAATATTTGTTCAAGCACTATAAGAGGCGTGGTTTTTTAAAGAATATTTTTTTCAAGTCCTACCAAAGGCGTGGATTTTTAAAAGAATATTTTATTCAAGTCCTACCAAAGGCGTGAATTTTTTAAAGAATATTTTTTCAAGGACCAACACCAGGCATGTATTTTTTAAAGAATATTTTATTCAAGTCCTACCAAAGGCGTGGATTTTTTAAAGAATATTTTTTCAAGGACCAACACAGGGCATGGATTTTTTAAAGAATATTTTTTCAAGGACCAACACAAGGCATGGATTTTTTAAAGAATATTTTTTAAGGACCATCATAGAATATTTTTTCTAGTAATTTAAAGAATATTTTTTCAAGTCCTACCAAAGGCGTGTATTTTTTAAAGAATATTTTTAAGGACCATCATAGAATATTTTTTCAAGTCCTTTAAAGAATATTTTTTCCTACCAAAGGCATGGATTAAAAAAAAAACATTTTTTAAGGACCATCATAGTATATTTTTTCAAGTCCTTTAAAGAATATTTTTTCCTACCAAAGGCATGGATTTTTTAAAAAAATATTTTTTAAGGACCACCATAGTATATTTTATTATAGAATATTTTTTCAAATCCTACCAAAGGCGTGGGTTTTTTAAAGAATATTGTTTCAAGACCTACCAAAGGCGGGGATTTTTAATGAATATTTTTTTCAAGTCCTACCAAAGGCCGGGATCTTTTAAAAAATATATTTTCAAGTCCTACCAAAGGCGTGGATTTTTTAAAGTATATTTTTTCAAGTCCTACCAAAGGCGTGGATTTTTTAAAGTATATTTTTTCAAGTCCTACCAAAGGCGTGGGTTTTTTAAAGTATATTTTTTCAAGTCCTACCAAAGGCGTGGATTTTTTAAAGTATATTTTTTCAAGTCCTACCAAAGGCGTGGATTTTTTAAAGTATGTTTTTTCAAGTCCTTCCAAAGGCGTGGATTTTTTAAAGTATATTTTTTCAAGTCCTACCAAAGGCGTGGATTTTTTAAAGTATATTTTTTCAAGTCCTACCAAAGGCGTGGATTTTTTAAAGTATATTTTTTCAAGTCCTACCAAAGGCGTGGATTTTTTAAAGTATATTTTTTCAAGTCCTACCAAAGGCGTGGATTTTTTAAAGTATATTTTTTCAAGTCCTACCAAAGGCGTGGATTTTTTAAAGTATATTTTTTCAAGTCCTACCAAAGGCGTGGATTTTTTAAAGTATATTTTTTCAAGTCCTACCAAAGGCGTGGATTTTTTAAAGTATATTTTTCACAAGACCGTTATCACTGCTATGCATTCTTAAAGTGGTGTCAAACAAATCCTCCATCCTAAACCCCTTTCCTTAGGAATGCCTTGAAAATCGCCAGCTAGTTTGTTTCTGCCACACTGTTTACCGCAATCGTAATTCAATTTTCGAAAAGAATTCCTATTCAGAAAAGGAAAAAAGAAAAATCCTCTATGGCAATAAAACTGAAGAAATATGCCACAATACGGACACACACACAACTTTACGGATGTGTGTGTAAATGTTAGCAAAACTACAACGTCCAACATCATAACACCAAAGCAAAAGGTTAAATTATATTAAACTCTAATTGTAGTAAAGACCCATTGAGTCAATGCATCTGTGTGTGTATGTGCGTATGGGTGTATGTCTTTAGTTCGTTTCATACACACACACACAAATGGCCAAGGGATCAAACTCTAACCCTGTTAGTCATGCTCTTCCACAACGATGACGATGTCTAACAAATGCCTTAATGAAAGGTGTACCATAAACAACCGGCTTTTTGCTACTTTTGAAACTTGCCATAGTCCTCATTGGTGTCGTTGTTGTTGGCGATAGTAGTGTTGGTTGGCTATCGACACTGTTAAAGTCAGTACACAATTCAAATCTATTTACATTGTGCATATATTTTGCTACTGCCAATATAGAGGAGGCAAGCAGCTAGCTACACATCCTCACCAGCTATGTGTTTACTTTATGTAGAGGTTAGTGATATGCGAGAGTGTGTGTATATGTGTGCGTTCTAAAGCACATTTTGCTAAACACTAAAGTATGTAAAAGGCAGCAACCAGACATCATGGTTGCCAGCACTAGGCAAACACTGCAACACTCAAACACACACACCCACACGTATCCGCATATATACATCCATCCAATAACCTTTCTTGTTTGGTATTAGCCAAGACGTAGCTTGTCTACCTCAGTGGGAGGTAGATTGTTGCTGTTTTGTTGTTGCCGATGCTATTGGTGTGCGATGTGTGTTTGTTAGTTAAGTTTGCTCTTTTGTTATTTCATAAAACATATGAATTATGTTTATCCTTTATCCTTTGCAAACACAACACAGAGTTTGGTGAGTGTGTGTTTAAGTGAGTGTATATGTGTGCGAGCGATTGTATGCATTTTAAAGGGCATTCTATGCAAAACAGTAATCTTAGTACTTTAGCCGCAATGTGGTTAACGCCAGAATATCAATGGTGTGTGTACGGAGGGCCTTCAAAAGAATTTTAATTGAATAAGAATTCAAAATTAATATTTGCTTGTGGCGACTGTGGGATATTTTTCGCTAAGGGCAGATTATTGTTTTAGGGCAGAGTCAAGTGACAGTTTGTGGTGCAGTAGAAATGCAATAACACTACTCCATAATGGTTAAGAAGGATGTTAAAAAAGCAACTTTTGTATATATTAGGTTGGGGAAAAATCCATTATCTTTCTTTGAACTATAGGTTTTTATTTAACATGCTACGGAATGTCCGATTTGGCCAAATATGTACCGTTTTGTTGTATGACTTCATGCTATATTAAATGTAACTTCGTAATGCCTCTCTCATATAAGTCTTGCTCTCTATTTGCAAAAAAAAAAAAAAAAAAAAAACTCGAATCGTCGATTTTCACAATTCTCCCTAGATAAAATTTTTTACCATTAAAGAAATTTTGCAATGCAAGAAAAAGGTGATAATCGCATGGTGCCAAGTATGGCGGATGCATTAAAACTTCCTAACCAAGCTCCCGAAGTTTCTGCCGAGTCACTGTAGATGTGTGTGGCCTAGCGTTGTCCTGGTGAAACACGACACCTCTCCTGTTGGTCAATTCTGGCCGTTTCAGGTCAATTGTAAATGGTTTAAAACAGTTTTCGATCGGTTTTTAGCTCCTGGAAGATGTTACGATTGCTAACATGCCGGTCAACTTCGATCATTTCTGCAATTTTATTGACATTTTCGACAACCGGCCTACCTGTGTGAGGTGCATCTTTAATATCTTAAATTCCGAAACGGAATCTAAGAAACCAAAATTACACATAATTGGCTGTTATAGTACCGGAACCACAAACACCATTCACAATTTTAGCCGCTTGGATTGCTTTTGCGCCTTTGTCAAAGAAAAACTGTAAAACGTACCGAATTTTCTCATTGTTCACTTCCATTTTTAACACCCTGTAACTCACAACTGAATGCACCAAACAAAAAACAGCAAAATATTTTGTTTACTACAAAATGTCACCCTTCCAACGAGCATAAATCTGAAATTGTTTGATCGATACTTTACGAGAAATCTATCAGTACAGCCATCTGCCTAATATCTAAACTCGACTTAATCTAAACGTGACAGGCGTAAGTTCATCATACTTCCAATGAGGGCTACAATGTACATTTCTGACCTAGGAGCTAGTGCTGCTTGTAAACATGTGGCATTTGCATTGGAAAGTATAAGAACATCTTCAATGTCATCCATAAGAGGCAGATTTATTTCAGAACATTGATACCCTTCGTGGACTGATAATGCAAGATCGTCACATTACATACTGTGATAGAGTGAAACAATTGGCGTTAGAGAACGCGAAAATGCACAAACCATCGCTACGGCTAATATATGCCGAAATATTTGTTTCAGAGCTCATGCTTTTTTGAACCGGACAATTTGGAATCGATTTACATATATTTGTTCTTCAGTCTAGCTAGGTACGCAAAATAACGATCGAAGAGAGTAACTGATTTCATCAAAATTTGACACATCGCAAGATTTCTTCCAAACTTAAATAAAGTGTGAAGTTGACCACTGAACTCTGACGTTCTGCGGATCTATATTCCAAACTTGGGCAATATTTTGCGATATTTGCACTCTCTTGGCCGATTAGAGTTCAACAGAACTCCTTCCTTACTCTTCCATATTTTCCGAATCATGTTTTCCCACTCTGTCATTTTTTTTTTTTTTTGTAATTTGTACGCACCAGTTTTGTTTAATTTGGCCCGCTAAATATTGACCGATAATTATCAACACTGTCATTACAATTAGTTGCTCAGATCGCTACTAGAAAAATCAGACAAAAATAAAATTTCCAGTCAATTTCATCAGTTCATCACTGAAAATAATAGGCTTCGTCCTTGATCATAAGGGCGTTCAAAGCTATAAGCGGGATGTTTGCGACCTCTAGTGTAATGATAATACTAAACCATATCGGAATACGTAGATACCTGTAAATATTTAATTATAATTTCGTAATGTTCGGGTTGTAATTGTGGCATCTACAGCAAACCAAAAAGAAACCAGTGATACCCTACACAACTTCCACGAAAAACTAACTTTCTGTGGATCTATATTCTGACCTTGGGCGATATTTGAACCATCTGGACCAACTAGAGGCCGAAAATTATAACTAATGTTCAGTACATTTAATTTAAGTTAAAGTTAATTTAAGTGTAACTCCCGCATCCGAGTACATACGACAATATCATTGGTATCAATTTAAAGGTCAACCACTCCTCTTGGATATACTGTCAACTTCTCGGGTCTATGTCCTACAGGGGTTAATATATACGCTATAGAATACAAATGTTGTCGTTTTTCACACAAAAGGGTCCATTTGACCCGCTAATTATTTACCGATCTTTATCAAAACAGACATGCTAATTCTTTGACCCGATCCCCTTCTCCATACAAAAATTCGAGGTGTTTGGGCCATAATTGCGGACTCTAGAGCGACCAGAAAACCCGACAAAAATACAGTTTTTGCTCCATTTCATCCCCTAAACATTAACCGATCTTTTCTAAAAACAATAGGGATCTTCATTGGTCAGAACCCATCCTACATGCAAAATTTCGTGAAGATTGGTCCATAACTGTGTTTACAAATTATAATGGACAGACGGACGGACACACATGTCTAGATCGACTCAGCTAGTCGAGATATGACGATCGGTATACTTAAAGGTGGGTCTAGGACCAATATTTCGCGGCGTTACAAACTTTTGGGGCTGCACAAAGCTATAATACCCTGACAACATAGTTGTGTAGGGTATAAAAACAGACAAAACATTAAGTTTTTGTTTTATTTGATTCCCTAAATATTAACCGATCATTATCAAAAAATAGGGTCTTCTTTGGCCGGAACATACATATGAAATTTCGGGACGATTGTCCATATCTATGGTCTGTAATATCCTTAATGGACAGACGTACGGCGGACACACATGTCTAGATCGACTCAGTTAGTCGAGATTTGATCGTTATACTAAAAGTTGGGTCTTGGACCAATATTTTGCTCCGTTAAAAAGGTGTGTAGGTATTACATCACCTCGATACCATACAATGACTCCGTAGGCCCCCAAAAACTAAAAAATACAAAAGTCAGAATTTGACACTGTTTTACTTGTTTATATACAATTTGTGGTGGGACTTTATTTTCAACCACTGACTGTGAGGGGCAAGGAATTACACAATGAACTAGATGACATATTTTTGACACTGTCTATCATTTTTATCCACAAATCTATAATTTTTGGAAGTTGACAATCCTTCATTTCCTTATCTATCGTAATTATTATGCTGCTTTCGAGAGCGCTTTAAATTTAAAACAGTTCCTTGGAAAAATAATAAGTCAACATATTTGAAAAGAACGAAAATCTGAAAAGCTAATAACATTCCCCTTACGACTTCGAAGACATCAAATGAACCTAATATTATACAATGTCATCTAAAATATCCAATTATAACGACATTCATTACAATTTCACATGATTCTATGCTAATCTCAATCTTAATGACATTTCAAGTTGCTATTCACAATTCGTGTATTTAGATGGGAGACTTTTGGTTGGGTGTCTTTCGTTCATTTTATTTTTTCTTATTTTTTATATTATCTGCCTTGAATACTCTCCTGTTTACTGTCTGGCCTCAATTACTCCTAATAACAACATTCATCCTTAGAAAGCGTTGGTTGATACGCAACTTTAAGTAAAGACCTGGAGTAGAAGAAAAAATGAAATCCACACACAAAAAAGAAAGACAAGAAGCAAAAAAAGAAAAAAGTCAACGAAATCCTACAAAGAACCTCACGGCACGACGGCACACAGTCAACAGCAATCAGTAAGCAAAAAAAAAAAAAAAAGACGTTGAAGAAATGAAACGACAACAAGGCCAGGAAATTTGTATTGGCAGCACGTTATAATACATGGCTAAAACACAACATCGTTCCCTACCTGCAGTTAGTATCCAAATCATATCATATACATATATGTACGTATACCTCAACCAGGCTTATAATCACGCATGGCACGTTATGAATGAAGGATAACAGCATATTTTACAGTAACAGCTTAATATCCTAGTCCATGCCACCATGGAAGATGGTGGCCTAGTCACCATGCTAGCCAGCCAAAAAGGCGTCACGTGTATGTATATCGTAGTGGTGTTTCCCTGCAGTTCATATTTTAGGTTTTGACAACACCAACAACAAAAACATACTAAACAACACAACAGCCAGTAAATGCCTCATGACTTGCTGACTGCTCCCAGAGTCTCCGGTGTGTCTTCAATGCGGTTAACGGAAATTCTATTTTATAACATCAGACGTAGAAGAAGAACAAGAATGGTGTAAACAGCGGAAGACTTGCATCAAGTCCTCGTTTAAAGAACCAAAAAAAAAAAAACAACAAGTAACGAAAATCAAAGCAACATAGGAAGTCAACTAAATTACTTGGCAGTTAACAAAGTGTGGCGTTGGACAGACATGCGCCGCAGCTGACGTTTTTTATTTTATTTTTCATATCAAAAATATGAATGTGTTTATGTTAAATTGCAGTGGTGGTATTAGTCTCATGTGGAAGTAAATTGTTTAGAGAATTACTTAAATCGCAGTAAAGTCTAGCCGACAGACAATAAACTGCATTCACGGTTACATAAACACATACATACATCCGGATGACGTGGTGGTGATAATTGAATACAACAAAAAATGAGTTATTCATACGAAGAAACAAATAGAAATTGTTGTTCTTTTGTATGGTACAATAAAGAAAATAAATTCTCCGGAAGGATACAAACAACAAAGCATTACTTTTTTGCCAGACATTCTTTAGAAGAAAAAAAAAATGGCCGTAGCCCAAACAAGAGTTCATTGACTGCTTAAGACAGAATACATTGTCCTTATAAAAGTCCAGGACCTTAGTAGAGAATTTCTAAAGACCGTTAAACGTAAGACATTTCAGGGTTTTAACAATATGGTAGGTTAACTTAAATGTTATTGTTGTAAAAGCGGACCCATTCTCGATTTCAATATGAGCATAATACCAGCCGAATAATAATAACAAGTGCCAGTCCGGGTTGTCGGAAGATATATATCCTCAGCCTATGACATATAGGCTCATGGCCCATTTTGGTTACGATAAATATTAAAGTCTGAGAAGATTCACAATTCGAAAGATTTACAATTCGCTTTATAAAAGAGTTGACCATATGTGAGAGGTTGTCCAATAGACCACATCGTCGGATTTAAAGTCGGTCAGTTGGAGAATAAGAAATCCATTAGGCCGGTCGTCGAAAATGTCGATAAAATCGGAGATATGATCGAAGTAAACCGGCATGTTAGCAGTCTTAACATTGGCCAGGAGCTAAAAATCGACAATAAAACTGTTTTAAACCATTTGCACAAAGCTGGATTTAAAAAGAAGCCCGATGTGTGGAAGCCACACCAATTAAGTGAAAAAATAGAATGGATCGAATTTCCATCAGCGAAGCTTTGACCAAACGGAATGGGATAGACCCAGTTCTTAAGCGGATGGTGATTGGAGAAGAGAAATGGATAACATACGATAACCCTGTGGAAAAACGATTTATTATGAGTTGCTTCCATATGGCCAAAAGCCAAATTCTGAACTCTACTGTCAACAACTGAACCGTTCGAAGATAGCAATTGACCAGAAACGACCAGAATTGCTCAACAGGAAAGGTGTCGTGTTCCACCAGGACAACGCTAAGTCACACACATCTATAGTGACAAGCCAGAAATTTCGGGAGCTTTTTTGGGAAGTTTTAATGCATCCGCCATTCGCATCTTGCATTGCAAAAATTCTTTAATTATAAAAAATCGGTATCTAGGGAGGATTGTGAAAATCGACTACTAGAGTTTTTTGCAAATAAAGAGCAGGTCTTCTATGGCATAGAGGCATTCTGAAGTTACCTTTAAAATGGCAACAAATCATACACCAAAACGGTGCATATTTGACCGAAATCGGACATTCTGAAGCTTGTTAAATATAGGACTTTATTTAATATAGAAATAATGGATTTATTTTTCCCCAAACTAATATTAGGTTGTGCTATTATTTTATTAAATAAAAATTTCTGACCGTGTCGTGGGGAAGGTACCCCAAGGATTGGAACGATATTCTAATACCTTCCCTTCGAGAATTATCCTGCGAACCAACCAGACGGACAGGCGAGCAGGTGGTCTGAAATGAATATGTGCCAAAGAAACTTGGGCTCTAAAACCAATATTTTGATGAGACACATTTTCAATGTAGCTACAAGGCTGAGGGTACAAAAATGGAAATTCGTCCAGTCATAGTCCAAAAAATTAAACTTTTTTAGGTCGTCGTATAGTAAGATGTTAAGAAAATCCAGTGATAAAAATCAATACCAACTAATTCGGCTGTATTAGCCGATAGTGGATTAATACTTGGGCCTTAAGGCTTATAAAATCCAGCCTTTGGAATGCCTAAAAATAATCCGAAGTTTCATCGACAAATTATATTGGAGGTCTTCTTCTTTCTATAGAAGAGCTGGAGGTCTTCTACTTCTTATAGAAGAGCTGGAGGTCTTATTCTTCCTATTGGAAATTTTGAGGTCTTATTCTTCCTATAGAATAGTTGGAGGTCTTCTTCAGCTTCCTATAGAAGGGCTGGGGGTCTTCTTCTTGTAGAAGAGCTGGAGGTCTTCTTCTTCTTATAGAAGATTTGGAGGTCTTCTTCTTCCTATAGAAGAGCTGGAGGTCTTTTATGCACCTTGCTACTTCTTACGTAAAAGAAAATATGTACACCATAGGCCCAGCGCCGACTCAAGACATCGAACAAATACTTCGTAAGGTTACGTATATCATGGGGCAGTCACTTTGCGATTTGACAATGGGAGCTCTTGGGTCCATTTAATGCTCTTCCATTATTAATGGCATACCTTCTCCCCTTAATTACTAAATAAACAGTCTATCAATTATCTCAAAATATAAAATTTTGTGGAATACCGAAATAATAACTGTTATTGCAAAATAAATAATAAATTTCACAACTCTATGCCATTCTTTAAAAAAATGTAAACACGCTTCAGTGCCTACCTTTTTTCTCCTTTTTTCACAAATGTTCCCTTTCCTTCACATAAACTCAAAATTTATATTCTCTCTCTGTATTTGAAAAAGAGGTGTTGGAGCTGCTGTTAAGTGGCCAGCCAACACAACCAACCATCCGACCGACCATCTTAAATGGCAACGTTTTATTTAGGGAGTAAACATTTAATTAATTCAAGTATCATTAATTGCTGTTCTTTTGATGTATCGTTTTGGTTTTTTTATTTT